>NC_041391.1:70975874-70976591 GCF_002162155.2 Triticum dicoccoides | reverse complement strand
AAAATCCTACCGAGTGGTGAGCAATCCTCTCACTCGGAGGCTTAGCTGCGAATCCGTTTCGCCTAAGTTATGAAAATCCTACCGAGTGGTAAGCCAGCCTTCCACTCGGAGGCTTAGCTGCAGCCTCGTGCTCGCCTAAGTTATAAAAATCCTACCGAGTGGTGAGCAATCCTCTCACTCGGGGGCTTAGCTGCAGTCCAAGCACTCGCCTAAGTTTATCAAAATCCTACCGAGTGGTAAGCCAGCCTTCCACTCGGAGGCTTAGCTGCAGCCTCGTGCTCGCCTAAGTTATAAAAATCCTACCGAGTGGTGAGCAATCCTCTCACTCGGGGGCTTAGCTGCAGTCCAAGCACTCGCCTAAGTTTATCAAAATCCTACCGAGTGGTAAGCCAGCCTTCCACTCGGAGGCTTAGCTGCAGCCTCGTGCTCGCCTAAGTTATAAAAATCCTACCGAGTGAAGAGCGATCCTCACGCTCGAAGGCTTAGCTGCAGTCCAAGCGCTCGCCTAAGCACAGGCACCTTGCTTTGAACCTGCAAAGGACATTTTGAGCCGAAGGCAATCATATTCAAGCGCCAAATTCAAGTTTGAATCGATGTCTAAAGGAACCGAAAGTGCTCAGGCGTCAAGCCTGTTAAAGTTTGTCGGATACAATTCCACTCGGCATACCGAGGCAAATTTAAAAGAGTCGAGCCATAAGAAGTTTTTTACCCCTCCTG
>NC_041391.1:70967603-70975583 GCF_002162155.2 Triticum dicoccoides | reverse complement strand
ACCGAGTGGTGAGCAATCCTCTCACTCGGGGGCTTAGCTGCAGTCCAAGCACTCGCCTAAGTTTATCAAAATCCTACCGAGTGGTAAGCCAGCCTTCCACTCGGAGGCTTAGCTGCAGCCTCGTGCTCGCCTAAGTTATAAAAACCCTACCGAGTGAAGAGCAATCCTCTCACTCGGGGGCTTAGCTGCAGTCCAAGCACTCGCCTAAGTTTATCAAAATCCTACCGAGTGGTAAGCCAGCCTTCCACTCGGAGGCTTAGCTGCAGCCTCGTGCTCGCCTAAGTTATAAAAACCCTACCGAGTGAAGAGCGATCCTCACGCTCGAAGGCTTAGCTGCAGTCCAAGCGCTCGCCTAAGCACAGGCACCTAGCTTTGAACCTGCAAAGAACATTTTGAGCCGAAGGCAATCATATTCAAGCGCCAAATTCAAGTTTGAATCGATGTCTAAAGGAACCGAAAGTGCTCAGGCGTCAAGCCTGTTAAAGTTTGTCGGATACAATTCCACTCGGCATACCGAGGCAAATTTAAAAGAGTCGAGCCATAAGCAGTTTTTTACCCCTCCTGTGGAGGGCTGGAAGGTGCGACGAATTCATCAAGGTCAATTCCGTCGGCGATCCGAGTGGCAGCTGCAAGGAAAGTCTCCATAAAGGACCTGAAGTCGTGCTTCTTGCTATTGGCCACCCGAAGAGCCGCCAGCTTCTCCTCTCGTGCATCTTTGCAGTGGACTCGGGCCAGACACAGAGCAACATCTGCACCACACCGAGCTGAGGACTTCTTCCATTCCTGCACTCGACCAGGGATCGTGTTCAAGCGGGCCATTAATGACTCAAGGTCATTCTGAAGTGTCTCCTCAGGCCAGAGCGTCGAGTCGATCCGAGATGTGGCGGCCTTCAGCCTTGCGAGATAGTCCACGACGGATGCAACGCGAGATTCCAGTCGGAAGATATCCATGGCAACCTCGTCATTCACCGGAGAATTGACAGGGTCAAGGTTTGGCTCCAGTCGGCTGGTTTCTTCTTCAAAGTTTTGACAAAATTCTGCAAGAGTGATCACTAAGTCAAGGGGATAGTCGAATGGGAGAAGCCACAGTCAGAAATATTTGCCAAACATGGAGGTTTACCTTCGAGCATAAGAAACAGCTTCTTGGCAAAGCCACTCAGGAAGGCCTCCAGCGTAGTCTTCTTCTCAGTCAATTTGCTGACTTGATCGGTCAAGGCAGCTTTGTCAGTTCTCAGTCGACTGACTTCTTTGTTGGCAATCCCAAGAGCAGTTTTCAGGTTGGTATTGTCTTGTTCAAGCTTGGTGACTGAAGCTAACTTCTCGTCAGCAAGCTTGATCTTCTCAGCTAGCTCAAGGTCTTTCTTCTGCTGGGCCTCCTTTACCTTACCTGCAAGACACAGCATGATCAGATGTTGAAACAAGCAAGAGGAAAAGCAGTCGTCAAGGTCTCACCAAACATACCTTCAGTCTCCTCCTTCGCCTTTGTCAGCTTCTCCTGAACCAGCTTCAAGCTCAGCTCGACTTGAGTGTGTTTCTGTTCTAGCTCTGAGTAGCGAGCCACAAGATCACAGGAGTTCTGCGAAGAACCAATCGACCAAACGTCAAAAATAATTCACTTCCGAGTGAAAAAGGGAAAAACACACGTTTCTAAGACTACAGCCGAATACAAGTATTCGACCGTAGTCTCGGGGACTACACCCAGTGGGTGCACTCAGCGTGCCCCCACTAATCCTGTCGAAGACAAAGTCGACCAGTCGACCTCAAAAAAAAAAACAGTGTGCGAGACGCATTACCTAAGACTGTGATCCACTGCAAGCAGTCGACCACAGTCTCGGGGACTACACCCAGTGGGTGCACTCAGCGTGCCCCCACCGGTTTGCGAAATCCAGTCGACCAGTCGACTGATAGAAAGAGTGACATTATAAAGCCTAAGGCCGACTGCCAGCAGTCGACCTTAGCCTTGGGGACTACACCCAGCGGGTGCACTCAGCGTGCCCCCGCTAACACGGAGTTTATTCGACACTCCCAGTGGGTGACCAATATAAATCCCGGAAAAGAAAAGTTTTTGATAGCATATCCAGCAGAACAAACAGCAGTCGACTGACCTGGACATTGCTTTGGAGGGCAGAGCTGGCGTCATAAGCTGCTTGACTCGCATCCCGGATGGTCTTCAACTGCTCCATCATGAGTCCCGCCTGGCGTATCGCCTCCTTCGCCGCACCAGCTTGGTCCTCTGGGACGTGGTGAGTCGTGAAGAGGGAAGGCTGCTGAGCACTCGTCAGTGGGGTCGCGAAGGTCACCGTGTGTCGAGTGGTGTTCTCTCCCTCCACGGTCAGAATTTCAGGCGCTGACACATCCTGAGACACCTTGCCGGCAGGCGCTTTCCGACTCCTCCTGTGCTTCAGCGGCTCTTCATCCTCATCATCATCAGGTAGATCGATAACAGTGTTGGGTGGAGCTGCAGAGAAGTGTCAGGATCAGAGATCGCGAGTCAGTCGACTAAGAATGGTATTAAGAACACGGCACCTGGATTCGAAGTTGCGGCATCCTCCATCTCGTGGTCATCGGCCCGGGCCGAGGTCTCAGAAGTAGCAGCACTGCAACTCCAAAGGATCAGTCGACTAACATCAGTGTCGACCAGAGATAAAGTTCGCATAAGAATAAGAAAATATGAACAACACAATTACCCTGAAATGGTGGGGATGGACACCTTCATCTTCGGCAGAAGCTTGGTCGGCTTCGATGAGGCCGCCCTGGGCTGCTTCGGCGCCTTTTCAGTCGGCGCCGGAGAGGTGGTCCGAAGGCGCTTGGTCGACTGGGAAGCAGTCGCTACCCCCTTACCACGTTCGGTCGAGGGGTCGTGGACAAGTTTCGACCGCCTTTCTGAGCGCGGTGGAACGACCTCCTCCTCCTCTTCTTCCTCGTCCTCGAGGTCATCTTCATCACCTTCATCATCATCGTCGTCGTCGTCATCCCCTGCAGCATCCGAGTCCCATTCCTCCTCTCCCTGGCTCTCGCCCCCGCTCGCCTCGCCCCCGCTCGCCTCGCCCCCGCTCGCCTCGCCTTCTTCAGTCGAAGCTTGTGCCCCATTGGGCATCGAGTACAGCTCGGTGAAGGCCTAGCAGTCGCCCAAACAACGATCAGTCGACCAGTCGACAGGATCGGCAGAAATGAATACAACAAAGACACGACGGAAAGCAGAGCAAGTGTACCTTGTTTGGGACGCTGTCGTGGTCGAGTGGAGGAATCCTTCTGGCTCCGCGCGGGTTGTCCCTGTTCCCGGTAACGGCTACCATCCACCTTTCCAAAGTGACGTCGTCGACTTCTTCTGGATGGACTCTGGTCTCGTCCGCGGGCCCACAGTACAACCACATGCAGTGGCTCCGGAACTGGAGAGGTTGGATGCGGCGCTTGAGGAAAACCTCCAAGAGGTCCATGCCTGTCACTCCGTCCCGAACCAGCTGCACCACTCGCTCCATCAACATCTTCACGTCGGCTTTCTCCTCCGGAATCAGCTTCAGAGGGGAGGGCTTGTTCACTCGGTCCATGGTAAACTGAGGGAGTCCACTCGACTGCCCTGGCGTCGACTGGACCTGGCAGTAGAACCAAGTCGACTGCCAGCCCCTGACGGACTCGGGAAAAGACATGGGCGGGAAGGTGCTATTGTTCCTCACCTGAATCCCCAGGCCCCCACACATTTGGACGACTCGGGTCTTCTCGTCACCTGGGCTCGCCTTCTTCACGGTCTGAGAGCGACACGTGAAGATACGTTTGAACAAACCCCAGTGCGGTCGACAGCCCAAGAAACCCTCGCACATGGACACGAACGCAGCAAGGTAGGCAATGGAGTTTGGGGTAAAGTGGTGGAGCTGCGCTCCAAAGAAATTCAGGAAACCCCGGAAGAAAATGCTCGGTGGCAAGGAAAACCCCCGATCGACATGAGTGGCCAGGAGCACACACTCACCCTCTTCTGGCTGTGGCTGCCACTCCTTCCCCGGCAACCTCGCAGCTCCGTGAGGGATCAAGCCCTCGTCGGCCATGTCGAGGAGGTCCTTCTCCGTGATGGTCGACTGGATCCAGTCTCCTTGGACCCAGCCTTTCGGCAGACGGGATCTGGACGAGGATCCTCGGCGGCTGGTGGATCTCCCCTTCGCCTTCTCCGATGCCGACGCCTTCTTGGCACGCTCCAGCGCCGCCGTCTTCTCCTTGGCCATGGTCGCCGGTGGGATGCACGAAGGGGAGCGGTGCGGAGGCAAGAGCAGGCACGCTGAGCAGGGAGGAAGGGAGCAGAGAGAGAGAGGGAGAATGCGGAGGCGCAGCACAGAAATCCTCGCCGGGCACATTTATAAGGTCCCTTCCGAGTGGCTGACGTGTGGGCCCGGTCGATCTAATCATATCTGTGAGCAGTTATGGAGACTGGATACGTGGCGAAAAAGGCGGCGCGAAGATCGAGGCGTCTACGCCCCGTCCCATACGAACGCCGCGGTCCGCCCCGCTTCGCGCGCGCCCCCGAATTTCGCACCCCGCAGAATCCGCGAACAACAAATCTGCCTGTCAGACGCGGCGATTCCGGTGATCCGTCGCTCGGAGATCGACGAAGCTCGAAAGATCACTCGACGCAAAAATAGAATGGATCGAGTCGACCGAAGACGAATTGCTCCTTGTCAACGAAGAGATTCTTTGATCCAGAACAGCGCACAACTAGAGCGCAAAGGTTAATCGGAAACGACGTCAACTCCTTCTTCACTCGAAGCCTCAATCCATTCGGGGGCTAATGATGGGGTTATGTACCTAGGGTAGGGTCACGGACCTGTCCCAAGTAACTTACCCTAGGGCATCCCTAGAAGAGGTCGCCTTCCAGTCGACCAACGAGGATCCAGTCGACCAACGAGGACACACTCGACTGGCCTGAAGGACTCGACCACGAAGACGCACTCGACCACCAGGAGGTCAAGAGGCACTCTGCACCGCAACGGTCTGTAATTAAGTAGACTTTATGATAGTAAAGGCACTTTATGTGAGGCGTTACCAGTAACGCCCCAGACTTAACTCACCTTAAACCTTCTCCTACGTGGGCTGGCTGGGGTCCTGGCGCACTCTATATAAGCCACCCCCCTCCACAGGCAGAAGGGTTCGGCACCTTGTAATCCATACATTCATAATCCACTCGACCGCC
The DNA here is from genome assembly GCF_002162155.2 of Triticum dicoccoides. Taxonomy (NCBI): domain Eukaryota; kingdom Viridiplantae; phylum Streptophyta; class Magnoliopsida; order Poales; family Poaceae; genus Triticum; species Triticum dicoccoides. The sequence continues at coordinate 70,970,407 of NC_041391.1, read as the reverse complement.
TCCGGGCTCCGAGACGTAGGGCTGTTACTTCTTCCGAGAAGGGCCTGAACTCGTACATCCTTTGTGCTTACAACCTCTCCATAGCTAGGACCTTGCCTCTCAATACCTACCCCCCACTCTACTGTCAGGCTTAGAACCACGACAATACACCCATATATCGTCTCCTTAAGGTGCAACCCGATTACAAGTTTCTTCTCACCTTTGGGTGCGCTTGCTGCCCTAGTTTGCGCAAATATAAAGCACACAAGCTTGCCTTCCATTCCACCATGTGTGTTTTCTCGGGCTATAGTCAGATGCATAAGGGATACAAGTGTCTTGATCGTTCCACGGGACGTATCTACATCTCTCGTGATGTTGTTTTCGACGAGTCTGTTTTTTCTTATGCCACCCCTGGGGTCACCGTCGATGTCTCTTCTTTGGCCGATGTTCTCTCTTTTCCTTCCAATGAACCGGCTATGGGTGACCATCTGCGCAAATAGGACTTCTCCTATTTGTCTACTGACACGCCTGTTTCAAGCCATGTTGATCCTGTGCAGGAACCTTTGGCTGCTTCATCCCCGGCGATCGCGGTGCATGGCACATGCACGCCCCCTGCCCGCCGCCCCCACGTGGCCGATGCGCCGACCTCCCTGGCGCTCGACTTACATGGGACATGCACGTCCCCTAGCCCATCGGCTGCTGATGTCTACTACACAACCTTCTTCTTGTAGACGTTGTTGGGCCTCCAAGTGCAGAGGTTTGTAGGCCACTAGCAAATTTCCCTCAAGTGGATGACCTAAGGTTTATCAATCTGTGGGAGGCATAGGATGAAGATGGTCTCTCTCAAACAACCCTGCAACCAAATAACAAAGAGTCTCTTGTGTCCCCAACACACCCAATACAATGGTAAATTGTATAGGTGCACTAGTTCGGCGAAGATATGGTGATACAAGTACAATATGGATGGTAGATATGAGTATTTGTAATCTTAAAATATAAAAACAACAAGTTAGCAAGCGATAAAAGTGACCGTAAACGGTATTGCAATGGTAGGAAACAAGGCCTAAGGTTCATACTTTCACTAGTGCCGGTTCTCTCAGCAATAATAACATAGATAGATCATATAACAATCCCTCAACATGCAACAAAGAGTCACTCCAAAGCCACTAATAGCGGAGAACAAATGAAGAGATTATGGTAGGGTACGAAACCACCTCAAAGTTATTCTTTCGGATCAATCTATTCAAGAGTTCTTATTAGAATAACACCTTAAGACACAAATCAACCAAAACCCTAATGCCACCTAGATACTCCATTGTCACCTCAAGTATCAGTGGGCATGATTATACGATATGCATCACACAATCTCAAACTCATCTATTCAACCAACACAAAGCACTTCAAAGAGTGCCCCAAAGTTTCTACCGGAGAGTCAAGACAAAAACGTGTGCCAACCCCTATGCATAGGTTCATGGGCGGAACCCGCAAGTTGATCACCAAAACATACATCAAGTGGATCAATAGAATACCCCATTGTCACCACGGTTATCCCATGCAAGACATACATCAAGTGTTCTCAAATAATTAAAAACTCAATCCGATAAGATAACTTCAAAGGGAAAACTCAATCCATTACAAGAGATTAGAGGGGGGAGAAACATCATAAGATCCAACTATAATAGCAAAGCTTGCGATACATCAAGATCGTGCCATAGAGGGAACACGAGAGAGAACACAAGAGAGAGAGATCAAACACATAGCTACTGGTACATACCCTCAGCCCCGAGGGTGAACTACTCCCTCCTCGTCATGGAGATCGCCGGGATGATGATGAATATGGCCACCGGTGAGGGATCCCCCCTTCGGCAGGGTGCCGGAATAGGGTCCCGATTGACTTTTGGTGGCTACAGAGGCTTGCGGCGGTGGAACTCTCGATCTATCTTCTCCGTGGGTGTTTTTAGGGTATATGGGATTATATAGGTGAAGGAAGTCGGTCGGGGGGTGCTCGAGGGGCCCACGAGACAGGGGGGCGCACCCAGGAAAGGTGGGCGCGCCTTCCTATCTCCTGGCCTCCTCGAGGCTCTTCTGACGTGAAGTCCAAATTTTCCGGATCATATTCTTCTCAAAAATCACGCTCCCGAAGGTTTCATTCCGTTTAGACTCCGTTTGATATTCCTTTTCTTCGAAATACTGAAAGAGGCAATAAAACAACAATATGGGTTGGGCCTCCGGTTAGTAGGTTAGTCCCAAAAGTAATATAAAAGTATATAATAAAGCTCGTAATCATTCAAAACAGATAATAAAATAGCATGAATGCTTCATAAATTATAGATACGTTGGAGACGTATCAGCATCCCCAAGCTAAATTCCTACTCGTCCTCGAGTAGGTAAACGATAAAGAAAGAATTTATGAAGTGTGAATGCTAGCAGGTGCACGAGTTTGATCAATGATAAATTCAATCACCTTTTCTAGCATGTTTATATGTCATAACAGTAGTTCATCTCATAAAACTTTTCATGATAAAGTAACAAGCTATTCACATGTCAAAGCATAGACCATAAACTTTCTTGAAAACTAGCAAACTTCACTCTTAGTCATCAAACAATTGCAATTCATCTTATTTTCAGGAAGGGTCTATGTGAGAGCTTTGATTTAGCAAACTTCACATACTCAACTATCATATAGTCTTCTACAATTGCTAACACTCACGCAATACTTATGGTTATGGAGTTTTAATCGGACACTGAGAAAGATAGGGGCTTATAGTGTTGCCTCCAAACGTATTCACCTTTGGGTGATGTCAACAATAATAGTTCATGCTAAC
>NC_041391.1:70944311-70967206 GCF_002162155.2 Triticum dicoccoides | reverse complement strand
TATCAGGATCATCCCAACACAAAGTGCTTGCCAAAGGATAAAATGTAAAAGGGAAAGGTGAAGATCACCTTGACTCTTGCATAAAGTAAAAGACACAAAGTAAAAGATAGGCCCTTCCCAGAGGAAAGCAGAGGTTGTCATGCGCTTTTAGGGTTGGATACACAAAATCTTAATGCGAAAGAATGTCACTTTATATTGCCCCTTGTATATGGACCTTTATTATGCAGTTCGTCGCTTTTATTGCTTCCATAACAAGATCGTACAAAGCTTATTTTCTCCGCACTAATAAGTCATGCATATTTAGAGAGCAATTTTTATTGCTTGCACCGATGACAACTTATTTGAAGGATCTTACTCAATCCATAGGTAGATATGGTGGACTCTCATGGAAAAACTGGGTTTAAGGATATTTGGAAGCACAAGTAGTATCTCTACTTGGTGCTAGGAATTTTTGGCTAGCATGAGGGGGAAAGGCAAGCTCAACATGTTTGAATGATCCATGACAATATACTTTAACTGAGATGTGAGAAAACATAACCCATTACGTTGTCTTCCTTGTCCAACATCAACTCTCTAGCTTGTCATACTTAATGAGTGCTCACAATTATAATATATGTCCATGATAATATATTTATATGTGAAATCTCTCTTCCTTCAATAATCTTTCATGAATTGTTCAAATGACCAATACAATGCTTGCTAACCTTCAATAAATTTACAACCTCTACTTCTTATATGTGAAGTCATTACCCCATGGCATAAGCATATGAAGCATATATAATTTCATATTTATGACATTCAACTCATTCAACCATTTACTCAAAGGATATAAGTGAAGCACACGAGTAAATGACAAACTACTCCAACAAGATATAAGTGAAGATCAATGAGTAGTTAAATAATTATGTAGCTATATGAAGACTCTCTCTCATTTAAGAATTTCAGATCTTGGTATTGTATTCAAACAGCAAGCAAATAAAAACAAAATGACATTGCAAGGATAGCACAACTCATGTGAAGAAGCAAAAACTTAGGTTCAACCGATACTAACCGTTAATTGTTGAAGAAGAAAGGCGGGATGCCTACCGGGGCATCCCCAAGCTTAGATGCTTGAGACTTCTTGAAATATTATCTTGGGGTGCCTTGGGCATCCCCAAGATTGAAATTTTGTGTCTCCTTAATTCCTCTCATATCATGGTTTCTCTTTTTATCAAAAGCTTCATCCACACCAAACTCAACAAGAACTCGTGAGATAGGTTAGTATAAACCAATGCAAAACCTTATCATTTCCTACTGTAACAAATCACTAAGATTATTATTCAACATTGAATACTAAATGACTCTGCATATTTAATACTCCTATCCTCAAATAGAATCATTAAACAAGCAAGCATAGGCAAACAATGCAAACATAACAACAATCTGCCAAAATAGTATAGTCTGTAAAGAATGCAAGATTCATCATACTTCCCTAACTCGCAAAATTATAAGAAAAATACTATGCTGTATAAGATTTATCATAGCTCATCATGCAAAAAGATTCAACATTATATCACTCTCTGACTTTTCTAGGGAATTTTTGCAACTGCGGTAAACTTTCTGTTTTCAAACAGCAACATGTATACTAGCAAAATAAGCATGGTAAAGGCTATCCTTGACATTTTTATTGAAAATAAAGATGCAAAACATGATTATAAATAAAACAAAGCAAATACTAACAAAATAAAATGATGCTCCAAGCAAAACACATATCATGTGGCAAATAAAAATATAGCTCCAAGTAAAGTTACCGATGACCGAAGACAAAAGAGGGGGTGCCATCTGCGGCATCCCCAAGCTTAGGCTCTTGATTGTCCTTGAATATTACCTTGGGGTTACTTGGGCATCCCCAAGCTTAGGCTCTTGCCACTCCTTATTCCATAGTCCATCGAATCTTTACCGAAAACTTGAAAACTTCACAACACGAAACTCAAAACAAAACTCGTAAGCTCCGTTAGTACAAGAAAACAAACCACCACTTTAAGGTACTGTAATGAACTCATTCTTTATTAATATTGGTGTAATATCTACTGTATTCAAACTTCTCTATGGTTCATACCCTCCGATACTACTCATAGATTCATCAAAATAAGCAAACAACACATAGAAAACAGAATCTGTCAAAAACAGAACAGTCTGTAGTAATCTGTATCAAACGTATACTTATGGAACCCCAAAAATTATGAAATAAATTGGTGGACCTGAGGAATTTGTCTATTAATCATCTGCAAAAATAATCAACCTAAAAGTACTCCCAGTAAAAAATGGCAGCTATTCTCGTGAGCGCTAAAGTTTCTGTTTTTTTACAGCAAGATCATAAAGACTTCACCCAAGTCTTCCCAAAGGTTCTACTTGGCACAAACACTAATTAAAACATGAAACCACATCTAACTAGAGGCTATATGAATTATTTATTACTAAACATGAACAAAAAGCAAGGAACAAAAATAAAGTTGGGTTGCCTCCCAAGTCCCAACAAGCGCTATCGTTTAATGCCCCTAGCTAGGCATGATGAAATGATGCTCACATAAAAGATAAGAATTGAAACATAACGGGAGAATCATAAAGAATATGACTAGCACATTTAAGTCTAACCCACTTCCCGTGCATAGGGATTTTGTGAGCAAACAACTTATGGGAACAATAATCAACTAGCATAGAAAGGCAAAACAAGCATAACTTCAAAACTTTAAGCACATAGAGAGGAAACTTGATATTATTGCAATATGTAGAAGCATATGATCCTCTCTCATAATAATTTTCAGTAGCATCATGAATGAATTCAACAATATAACCAGCACCTAAAGCATTCTTTTCATGATCTACAAGCATAGAAAATTTATTACTCTCCACATAAGCAAAATTCTTCTCATTCGGAATGGTGGGAGTATAATAAGAGACTTGAATACTATAAATTGTTTCCACATTAAAAGAGTAATGTTCAGAAAAAGGGTACTCATAATCATGACAAGTTTTATAAATATAATCATCACTACTTTTTATAGCATAAGTTTTATCACAATAATCATCATAATTAGCAACTTTGTTCTCATCATAATCGATTGAAACCTCTTCCAAGATAGTGGAATCATCACTAAATAAAGTTGACACTCTTCCAAATCCACTTTCATATTCATCACAATAAGATTCAACATCCTCCAAAATAGTAGGATCATTACTTCCTAAAGTTGACACTCTTCCAAACCCACTTTCATCAATATAATCATCATAGGTAAGAGGCATTTCATAACAACTTTGCATATCAAAACTTGGGAGGCTAAAAATATCATCTTCATTAAACGTAGCTTCCCCAAGCTTGGGACAAACATTAATTTCAGAAAATATATTCTCAAATATGTCATCCTCATCAAACATAGCATCCCCAAGCTTGGGCCTTTTCATATCACAAGCATAATCACTCTCATCATTAGTAGTATGGATATCACCAATAGTATAGCAATTATCATCATCACAATGAGTAGTAGGAGCAACATCATTTGGGAGGGATACCTTTTTACCTTTGTTGCTCCTTCTTTTGTTTTTCTTCTTCACATTATGTGTGGGTTCAACCTTCTTTATTGATGGGATTGGTTGAATAGAAAGCTCCTCCTCGTTACCTGATTCAGCATAAGAAATAATAGGAGGAGATTGGGAAGTCTCTTCCCTTTCATTAGTATTCTCATCATCTTCTATTTGCTTCCTTTTCTTTATGTAATTGGCAATATAAGGATTTTCAATGCAATTCACCGCACAATACAAATAAATCTTCTCTAGATCAAAATCAAGAAATCTATCAAGATTAAATGTTGGAATATCCTCAGTTATATGTTTCATTTCTTCATACCCCAAAAGAAGACTAGGCTCTTTATGATGCTCAAGGGTAATCAAATTATCACAATTTTGGATACGATTTGGTCATGAAACAATTTGCATTGGAGATTTAAATGACCACGTTCATTGCAAAGTTCACAAGGAGCGTGAAAAATATTGAATTTTTCAGCACAAACATTAAGACTTTCTTGCAACAATTTAGTTTCTAAATGCTTATGCCTCTTGCAATATCTATTTTCCCTATTAGGTGTGTACTTGCAAACCCGATCTACTCCACAAAAATCGACATGCTTATAAGAGACATTTTCATCATAACTAGGGCAATCATCATTAGTACTATGGATATTCAAAGAGTTCATACTAACAACATTGCAATCATGCTCATCATTCAAAGATTTAGTGACAGACATTTTATAGATTTCTTCTTCTAGCACTTGAGCACAATTTTCCTTTCCATCATTCTCACGAAAGATATTAAAAAGATGAAGCGTGTGAGACAAACTCAATTCCATTTTTTTAGTTTTCTTTTATAGACTAAACTAGTGATAAAACAAGAAACAAAAAGATTCGATTGCAATATCTAAAGATATACCTTCAAGCACTCACCTCCCGGGCAACGGCGCCAGAAAAGAGCTTAGTTGACGGGGTGTGAGTGTCGTTTACCTAGCCTCCCCGACAACGGCGCCAGAAAAGAGCTTGATGTCTACTACACAACCTTCTTCTTGTAGACGTTGTTGGGCCTCCAAGTGCAGAGGTTTGTAGGATAGTAGAAAATTTCCCTCAAGTGGATGACCTAAGGTTTATCAATCCGTGGGAGGCGTAGGATGAAGATGGTCTCTCTCAAACAACCCTGCAACCAAATAACAAAGAGTCTCTTGTGTCCCCAACACACCCAATACAATGGTAAGTTGTATAGGTGCACTAGTTCGGCGAAGATATGGTGATACAAGTACAATATGGATGGTAGATATGAGTATTTGTAATCTGAAAATATAAAAAAACAGCAAGGTAGCAAGAGATAAAAGTGAGCGTAAACGGTATTGCAATGGTAGGAAACAAGGCCTAAGGTTCATACTTTCACTAGGGCAAGTTCTCTCAACAATAATAACACAGATAGATCATATAACAATCCCTCAACATGCAACAAAGAGTCACTCCAAAGCCACTAATAGAAGAGAACAAACGAAGAGATTATGGTAGGGTACGAAACCACCTCAAAGTTATTCTTTCGGATCAATCTATTCAAGAGTTCGTACTAGGATAACACCTTAAGACACAAATCAACCAAAACCCTAATGTCACCTAGATACTCCATTGTCACCTCAAGTATCCGTGGGCATGATTATACGATATGCATCACACAATCTCAAATTCATCTATTCAACCAACACAAAGCACTTCAAAGAGTGCCCCAAAGTTTCTACCGGAGAGTCAAGACGAAAATGTGTGCCAACCCCTATGCATAGGTTCATGGGCGGAACCCGCAAGTTGATCACCAAAACATACATCAAGTGGATCAATAGAATACCCCATTGTCACCACGGTTATCCCATGCAAGACATACATCAAGTGTTCTCAAATCATTAAAAACTCAATCCGATAAGATAACTTCAAAGGGAAAACTCAATCCATTACAAGAGATTAGAGGGGGGAGAAACATCATAAGATCCAACTATAATAGCAAAGCTTGCGATACATCAAGATCGTGCCATAGAGGGAACACGAGATAGAACACAAGAGAGAGAGATCAAACACATAGCTACTGGTACATACCCTCAGCCCCGAGGGTGAACTACTCCCTCCTCATCATGAAGATCGCCAGAATGATGATGAAGATGACCACCGGTGAGGGATCCCCCCTCCGGCAGGGTGCCGAAATAGGGTCCCGATTAACTTTTGGTGGCTGCAGAGGCTTGCGGTGGCGGAACTCCCGATCTATCTTCTCCGTGGATGTTTTTAGGATATATGGGATTATATAGGTGAAGGAAGTCGGTCGGGGGGTGCTCGAGGGGCCCACGAGACAGGGGGGCGCACCCAGGAAAGGTGGGCGCGCCCTCCTATCTCCTGGCCTCCTCGAGGCTCTTCTGACGTGAAGTCCAAGTCTTCTGGATCATATTCTTCTCAAAAATCACGCTCCCGAAGGTTTCATTCCGTTTAGACTCCGTTTGATATTCCTTTTCTTCGAAATACTGAAACAGGCAATAAAACAACAATATGGGCTGGGCCTCCGGCTAGTAGGTTAGTCCCAAAAGTAATATAAAAGTATATAATAAAGCCCGTAATCATTCAAAACAGATAATAAAATAGCATGAATGCTTCATAAATTATAGATACGTTGGAGACGTATCAGCTGTCGCGTCACCCGGCCCGACCGGCCCGTCGGCTGCCGCGTCCCCTGGCCCATCTTCGGCCCCGACTGCTGCTTCACCCGGTCCCTCGGCGGTCTCCTCGCCGCGCGCTGACACGCTGTCGTCTGCCACGGTGATCAAGGATGCTACTCCACCATCGCCGCCACAGCTCACCTCGCCTTCTGTCAAGGGCAGTCCTGCCCCCTCAACCGCGACCCCTCCAGCTGCTCCTACACACAGCATGGTTACGCGCACCCGCGAACATACTCGCCGTGCTCTTATCCCTACTGATGGGACCATCCGATATGATCCCCGTCGCCGCACATTTCATGCGGTGCCTGTCTCTCATCGTGATGCTCTACGTGAGACTGCCTGGCGTACAACAATGATTGATGAGCTCGCTGCCCTTCACCACAACAAGACTTGGGTTCTTGTGCCTCGACCGCGCGGAGTCAATATTGTTGAGAGCAAATGGATATTCAAGACCAAGCACCGTCCGGATGGCTCTGTTGATAAGTACAAAGCTTGACTGGTCGCTCGTGGTTTCACCCAGCAGCTTGGCATTGACTATGGTGATACGTTCAGTACGGTTGTCAAGCCGGCCATCGTTCGAGTAGTTCTTGCCCTGGCTGTGTCTGGCGGTTGGAGTCTTCGACAAATTGATGTCAGCAACGCTTTCCTTCATGGGTATCTCTCAGAGGACGTCTATATGCAGCAACCACCTGGCTCTGAGGATGCTCGGTTTCCCTCGCATGTGTGCAAGCTCCAGCGCTCTCTCTATGGACTCAAACAGTCTTCTCGTGCATGGTATGCTCGGCTCAGTGCTCGTCTTTTCAAGCTGGGTTTTCGTATCCTCCAAAGCAGATACATCTATGTTTTTCTTCCGCTATCATGATGTTCAGATCTATATGCTTGTCTATGTGGATAATATCGTCATTGCCGGATCTTCTCCACGAGCTGTTGATGGTCTTGTTCACTCCCTTGCGGCCAGTTTTCCTATCAAGGACCTTGGGCCGTTGGAGTACTTTTTGGTCTGGAAGCGTCATACAATTCAGCGAGGATGACATTGACTCATCGGAAGTATGTCTTGGATCTTTTGCACCGTGTGAGCATGGAGAATTGTAAGCCTACTTCCACACCGATGTCTACTTCCGATCAGCTTGTACGAGTGTCTGGACAGCCTCTCAGTACCGATGACTGTTTCCGGTATCGCAGTGTTGTTGGTGGACTGCATTATTTAACTCTCACTCGTCCAGATATTTCGTTCGCAGTGAACAAGGTGTGCCAGTTTCTCTCACAGCCCACCGATGTTCATTGGGAAGTTGTTAAGCAGATTTTGCGCTATGTGAAAGGAACGTTGCACATAGGGCTGAAGTTTCGCAAGGCTGTTTCCACTAGCATTAGTATCTTCACTGATGCAGATTAGGCAGGATGTCCTGATGATCGTCGATCAACTGGAGGTTTTGCCATCTTTGTTAAACCGGACCTCATTTCCAGGAGTTCTAAGAAACAACCGACAATGTCGAGATCCAGTACAGAAGCCGAGTACAATGCCTTGGCGAATGGAGCTACTGAAGCCATCTGGGTAGAGTCACTACTCAAAGAGCTTGGAGAATCTCAGCAGCGAGTTCCTGTTCTATGGTGTGATAATTTAGGGGCCACATATCTGACTGCCAACCCAGTTTTCCATGCGCGTACCAAGCACATCGAGGTTGATTTTCATTTTGTGCGCGAGCGTGTTGCTTCTGGAGCTCTTGAGGTCGGATTCATTTCTTCTAATGATCAGCTGGCTGATGTGTTTACTAAAACAGCCACCCGACAGATGCTAGGCCGTTTTAGTACCAATCTAAATCTTGTACAGAGTAAAGTTCAGATTGAGGGGGAGTGTTAAGATAGGTCTAGCGTGTCGTGTACACGTACCCTATATGCATGTAATTGTATATGCTGATTGTTATATAAAGAAAGACGTGGAGAGGTTTTGCCCCACGAAAAACCCTATTTTCAAACTAAGACCGCGACGAGGCCTTCAAAAAGGGAACAATTCGCCGCCGCCGGTCTGTTTGAGGATAGAGCAGGTTTTCATCCTGGCCAACAATCACCACCACCGTACGGAAAACCCGACAACCATGCCGCCCACACGGCCATGGTCACCAGGCAGCACCAAACCACGGGCTCTACCATAAGCACCGCGCTACCACCTCCAGGGCCGCCGCCCTGGCATCCAAGACCTTGACACCACCTCATCCAAAAGTGGCCGCTGCTCCAATCAAAGAGACGAATGCTTCAATATTCATGTTATCTCTGCCTGCAGCTGGAATATGCTAGTTGATCTCTGTTAGTAAAATTTCAATTTACTGAACTGAAATTGATTGCATCTTTATTACCGTGTATGGGGTATCCTACATTTTTAAGTAAATCGCCTGAGGTCCGGAACAAACGTCAGCAGGTTTGATGGAGTTGACAACATTTTGTCGCTGGACATGCATACATCTTTCTCATAGACATGAAAGAATCAGCAACGAGCTCTGAAACTTCTTGTGGAGCTCTTGTAATTAGTATGGGAAGCAAATATTTGCGGGCAGCAATTGCAAGGACTAGATACTTGCACTTTGATAATTAGTAATTTGGTACCAGCAGCGGATCCAGCCCAGCAGGCCGTTGCGGGCGCCCTTCATATACTGTAGCAATTGCCACAGTATTAACATGCTCTCTCTTACCTCCTCTTTTTCACATGAGAAGTAAAAGTATATCAATAGATCTGAGCTGTTGATATCATTATTTAGTGGTCCGATTAACTCTTATCTTTTTGCCTCACATGTGAAAAGAGTGGGGCAAGAGAGAGCATGCTAAAATTTGCCTTGCCACAGTACACAAAGGATTTGGGCCTCAGGCCTCGGGCCTGGCACCCGCCCTAGGTCTTACATCCAGCACATGATCACTTACGATCTTTACATTGTCTCAAAAAAAAAAAACTAACGATCTTTACAATGTGGGCAGGTGGCTTGGAAGATGAATGGTATTGTAGCAAGTAGGATAGGCACACTTCATTGCAGTATATCTGCATGAGTATTATAACCGGAGAGAAACTGATCCTTCGTCCTGTCCTTCCATTTTCCTTAATTTTAATCCATCTTGTATAAGGGAGGGTTGCTGAACTACATAGTGGTGAAATGACTTTAGTTGATAGTTTTTGCATCAGTAATAAACAACATAAATTGTATGCTGATTTTGAATTCATGGCTCACATTGTTTGGGACTTTGATATATTCACACCACCCCTCTACTTTTGTTTGTCGATGACCAACTTTATTAAGAAAATGACCAATTTGTTTTATAAAAAATGCTAAATTTTAATCAATTTGACATAGATTTCAAGCCTGCAAATTAATAGAAAATGACCATTTTGTCCTCGCCATTTTCACAAAGTTATGCATTTTTTCTCCCCACTGGAACCATTGTGTCACCCCCCTGGCCACTCCTCTTTTCTGCTCTGATGAGCCCCACTGTCTAAAAATGCTAAAAAAATCTTAAAATAGTTTTATAAAAAAAAGAGAATAAGTGTTTTTCCGGGAAGATTCATTCTAATTATACTAGTTAATATCCCCGCGTTGCAATTAAACAACATATAGTCATTTACTGGCAAAGAGCCATCCTTTCTTTGTCACTATGCATGCGGGACAATGAAAATATGATTTCCGGCATCTGATAAACGACACCATATTTTTTTTATTCCTTACTTTTCATAGCCAATTATATAACCACCTGACAATTTTTCATCACAACACACACACTATGGGAATTTCAATGCACGCCGAGTGCCAGAAAGACTCGGCAAAGGGTCAAATAAACTCGGTAAAACCTTTGCCGAGAATTGTTCTTGGCAAAGAGTACTCGGCGTACACCTCTTAGGCAAACACAGCTTTACTGAGAACCAACCATCGCGCACTCGGCAAACTGTTTGCAAGAGGCAAACAGTGCGTCTCGGCAAAATAAAGTGACTTCACGACCACTGATTCCGTCATATCTTTGCCGAGAGCTGCCACTGGGCAAACTCTTGCACAATGCCAAGAGCCAAGCCACGGGCTCTCAGCAAAGTATACCCACAGTCACCGAGCAATTAAACACTACCAAACTTGCCACTGCACCTCTTTACCGAGAGAGCACTGTTTGGCTCTCGGCATACATAGCGTTTGCCAAAGATCTTCCTTTTGCCGAGCATGTTTCGAGCAATGACTCGATAAATGCATATGTTTGCCGTGCTGCATCTATTGCTGAGTTTACCTCTCGGCTTACTTAGCTTTGCCGAATGCCCATGTTTTGGTTCTCGGTGAAGAGCCAAGCACTCATGTACGTTGAAATTCTATTAGGGACATCTCCTTCTTCGTTTATACTTCATGTATGTAATAAGAAGATAAAGCGACATGTGTGTCGATTCTTTTTATAGCGAAGTGTGTAGTTCATTTTTTTTGTTTGAGACAACCTCGCATGCTTTATTCACTGTCCATAACGTTTATAAGTACAAAATCAAGATCTCCAGGCTGGCCCAGCCATACATGACAGCCAAAACCTAAAGACAAAGCATACTTAGCGAGGTTATGAGCCTCGAAATTCGAGCTCCTAAACTCATGAACTACTTTACATGACATAAAAGAATTTGCACGGTGTATTATCTCATGCACTATAGCTGCATACTTAGATGCCAAGTTCTTGTGGACATCTTCTACCACTCTCTTACAATCCGATGCAATCTGAATTTTGTGTTCGTATAGATCCTCCGCCAAGGCTTGCCCTTCCCTCACAACAATCGCTTCCAGGGTACTTGCATCGGTGATGAACTCGATTTTTAAGGCCGAAGCTCCCAAGAACCTGCCATTGTGGTCTTGGCACACCACCCCCGCTGCACCGCACTCCCCGTCCATAGACACCGCTGCGTCCACATTCATTTTTGCATGTCCTTCCGGCGGTGCAATCCACACAGATGGTCTGATACTGGCTAGCTTCTGTGCCCCCTCTCTCCTTTCTCTAGCAGCTCCAAATCCCTAAGATAATGGTTTATGAAAGAGTTGGTAGAAAAAGGACTATCAAAAATCTCTTCGTGTATAGCTCTCCTTATCGCTCGCCAAACAGCCCAAAGAGTCACAACCATCTGAGTGAATTCCTCATGTGATAGCGAGTCGTGTGTTGTGAAAACCCAGTTTTTTGCGTCAAAGGACAAGTTGTCAAGCATTACCTCCACTGTTTCCTCTGAACGAAGTGACCAAACACTTCTAGCCATCACACAATCAATCAGTGCATGCTTCCAGTCATCTTGTGCAGAACAAAAGGCGCACACACTCGTCGTCGCCATATTCCTGTGATGTAACACCCCGGCTGTTGGAATTGTCTCATGACAAAGCCTCCACAACAACACTTTTATTTTTGATGGAACCTTAATGTGCCATATGGAGGTCCAAACTGATTCCTCTGCTGCCTCATTTGAGTGTCCACCTGCCGGCTGTAATAACGCTTCCCGTTGTAACTTCGTTTTCAGCAGAAATTTATACACTAACTGTACTGAAAAAACTCCTTTATCATCTTCTCCCCATGCCCAAAAATCGTCAACTCTTCTAGTACATAGCGGTATCTTGAGGATTGTATTGGCATCAATGGGCAAGAAAACCGCACGTATCTTGTCTTCCATCCACCTTGCGGAGCTGGTGTCAACTAATTCAGCAACACGCTCCGGTCTATCAGCCACCAGACACGCCATAGGTCTCATGAGTCCTGACCGGGGGAGCCAATTCTGTTCCCAGATTCTTGTTTCCTCTCCCGTTCCAATTCTTCAGATCAACCCTTGTTCTAGTACTCCTCTACCCTCCAAAATAGATCTCCAAATCTGCGACGGCCGACCTCCTAGCTCGGCCTCTAGGAAAGGAGTAGAAGGAAAATACTTAGCTTGCAAAATTCTTGCACTCAAATTAGTAGGAGACTGTATTATGTGCCATGCTTGTCTTGACAGTAGTGATATGTTAAACAGGTCAATATCTCGAAATCCAAGTCCTCCCAAATACTTAGGTTTAGTGCACACATCCCATGATACCCAGCATCGTTTCCTCTTCCCTCCCTACCAGAACTGTCTAATCAAAGAAGTTATACTTCCAGAAATGCCTCTGGGAAGCCTGAAACAAGACATAGAATAAACGGGTATAGCATGGGCCACTGCCTTGATTAAGACCTCCTTGCCAGCATAAGATAGTAGCTTCTCCATCCACCCCTTCATTTTCTCCCATACCCTGTCCCTTAGGTATTTGAATGTGCCATTCTTAGCCTGCCCCACCTCCGTTGGCATCCCTAGATACCCGTCACTGAGCTGCTCATCATAAACCTGTAAAGTGTTTTTGATCCCATCCCTTAACACCCGTGGACAGCCTTTGCTAAAAAAGATTGAAGACTTCTCATTATTAACTCTTTGCCCCGACGCAGTGCAATATGTCTCCAACAGGTTTGATACCACTTCTGCCCCTTTTGTACTCGCCTTGAACAGCAACAGGCTATCATCAACAAAGAGCAAGTGGTTGACAACCGGGGCTGTCGGCGCCACCTGGACTCCTGAAAATGCTGACGACTGAGGAACTGATTTCAGTAGGCATGAAAGGCCCTCCGCTGCTATCAAGAAAAGGTAAGGGGAGATAGGATCTTGCTGCCGAATACCTCTGCTAGGATTGAACTCCTCCAACTTTTCACCATTAAACAAAACCGAAAAGGAAACTGATTTGATCATGTTCATTACCACATTTATCCACTCCGGAGCAAAACCGAGCCGCTCCATCATTGCTTGAAGATAATCCCATTCGAGCATGTCGTAAGCTTTCATCATATCTAGCTTAAAGAGCACAATGACTGTTTTTCTTGGACATGCTGCCCTTCATGAAATCCAAGCATTCATATGCCGTAATTATATTATCAGATATGAGTCTACCAGGAACAAAGGCAGATTGTTCCTCTGAGATATTGTCTGGTAAAATTTGCTTCAATCTGTTTGCAATCACCTTCGAAGCAATTTTATACAGTACGTTGCATAAGCTGATAGGCCTGAACTGACTAAGCAAGGATGGGCTCATTACCTTTGGGATGAGGACCAGGAAAATACCATTGATATGTTGGGGAACCTTGCAGAAAATTAAAAATTTTCCTATGATTTCACCAAGATCCATCTATAAGTTGATCTAAGCAACGAGTGATGGGAGAGAGATTGCATCTACATACCACTTTGCAGATCGTGCGGAAGCGTTCAAAAGAACGGGGTTGAAGTAGTCGTTCTCGTCGTGATCCTATCACCGGAGATCCTAGCGCCGAACGGACGGCACCTCCGCGTTCAACACACGTACGGTCAGCGTAACGTCTCCTCCGTCTTGATCCAGCAAGGGGAAAGAAGAGGTTGATGATGATAGCTCCAGCAGCAGCACAACGGCATGGTGGTGGTGGAACAGCAACACTCCGGCAGGGCTTAGCAGGGGGAGGGAGGCGCCAGAACTTCAGGGTGTGGCTGCCCCCTCCCCCCTCCCTTTATATAGGCCCCCAGGGGGGCACCAGCCCTGGGAGATCTAATCTCCCAAGGGGGCGGCGGCCAAGGGGGGTGGAGTACCCCCCAAGGCAAGTGGGGCGCCCCCCCCCCCACCCTAGGGTTTCAACCCTAGGCGCAGGGGGTGGGCCAAGGGGGGCGCACCAGCCCACTATTGGCTGGTTCCCCTCCCCACTTCGGCCCTTGGGGCCCTCCGGGATGGGTGGCCCCACCCGGTGGACCCTCGGGACCCTTCTGGTGGTCCCGGTACAATACTGGGTGACCCCGAAACATTCCCGATGGCCGAAATACCACTTCCTATATATATTTCTTCACCTCCGGACCATTCCGGAACTCCTCGTGACGTCCGGGATCTCATCCGGGCCTCCTAACAACATTCGGTATGCTGCATACTCATATTCATACAACCCTAGCGTCACCGAACCTTAAGTGTGTAGACCCTACGGGTTCGGGAGACACGTAGACATGACCGAGACGGCTCTCGGGCAATAACCAACAGCGGGATCTGGATACCCATGTTGGTTCCCACATGCTCCTCGATGATCTCATCGGATGAACCACGATGTCGAGGATTCGAACAACCCCGTATACAATTCCCTTTGTCAATTGGTACGTTACATGCCCGAGACTCGATCGTCGGTATCCCAATACCTCGTTCAGTCTCGTTACCGGCAAGTCACTTTACTCATACCGTAATGCATGATCCCGTGACCAAACACTTGGTCACTTTGAGCTCATTATGATGATGCATTACCGAGTGGGCCCAGAGATACCTCTCCGTCATACGGAGTGACAAATCCCAGTCTCGATCCGTGTCAACCCAACAGACACTTTCGGAGATACCTGTAGTGCACCTTTATAGTCACCCAGTTACGTTGTGACGTTTGGTACACCCAAAGCACTCTTACGGTATCCGGGAGTTACACGATCTCATGGTCTAAGGAAGAGATACTTGACATTGGAAAAGCTCTAGCAAAACGAACTACACGATCTTGTGCTATGCTTAGGATTGGGTCTTGTCCATCACATCATTCTCCTAATGATGTGATCCCGTTGTCAATGACATCTAATGTCCATAGTCAGGAAACCATGACTATCTGTTGACCAACGAGCTAGTCAACTAGAGGCTCACTAGGGACATGTTATGGTCTATGTATTCACACGTGTATTACGATTTTCGGATAATACAGTTATAGCATGAATAAAAGACAATTATCATGAATAAGGAAATATAATAATAACCCTTTTATTATTGCCTCTAGGGCATATTTCCAATAGTCTCCCACTTGCACTAGAGTCAATAATCTAGTTACATTGTGATGAATCGAACACCCATAGAGTTCTGGTGTTGATCATGTTTTGCTCGCGAGAGAGGTTTAGTCAACGGATCTGCGACATTCAGATCCATATGTACTTTGCAAATATCTATGTCTCCATCTTGAACATTTTCACGGATGGAGTTGAAGCGACGCTTGATGTTCCTGGTCTTCTTGTGAAACCTGGGCTCCTTGGCAAGGGCAATAGCTCCAGTGTTGTCACAAAAGAGTTTGATCGGCCCCGACGCATTGGGTATGACTCCTA
This sequence comes from Triticum dicoccoides, assembly GCF_002162155.2. Classification (NCBI taxonomy): domain Eukaryota; kingdom Viridiplantae; phylum Streptophyta; class Magnoliopsida; order Poales; family Poaceae; genus Triticum; species Triticum dicoccoides. Next base: position 70,951,846 of record NC_041391.1, on the reverse strand, counting down.
GGTCGGTGATGAACTCCTTCACCCATATTACTTCATGTGCTGCCTCCGAGGCTGCCATATACTCCGCTTCACATGTAGATCCCGTGCCACGACGCTCTGCTTGCAGCTGCACCAGCTTACTGCTCCACCATTCAACATATACACGTATCCGGTTTGTGACTTAGAGTCATCCAGATCTGTGTCGAAGCTAGAGTCGACGTAACCCTTTACGACAAGCTCTTCGTCACCTCCATAAATGAGAAACATGTCCTTTGTCCTTTTCAGGTACTTCAGGATATTCTTGACCACTGTCTAGTGTTCCTTGCCAGGATTACTTTGGTACCTTCCTACCAAACTCACGGCAAGGTTTACATCAGGTCTGGTACACAGCATATGGCATACATAATAGATCCTATGGCTAAGGCATAGGGGATGACGCTCATCTCTTCTTTATCTTTTGCCGTGGTCGGGCATTGAGCCGAGCTCAATCTCACACCTTGCAGTACAGGCAAGAACCCTTTCTTGGACTGATCCATTTTGAACTTCTTCAAAATCTTATCAAGGTATGTGCTTTGTGAAAGACCTATGAGGCGTCTCGATCTATCCCTATAGATCTTGATGCCTAATATATAAGCAGCTCTCCAAGGTCCTTCATTGAAAAACACTTATTCAAGTAGGCCTTAATGCTGTCCAAGAATTCTATATCATTTCCCATCAAAAGTATATCATCTACATATAATATGAGAAATGCTACAGAGCTCCCACTCACTTTCTTGTAAACGTAGGCTTCTCCATAAGTCTGCGAAAACCCAAACGCTTTGATCATCTCATCAAAGCGAATGTTCCAACTCCGAGATGCTTGCACCAGCCCATAAATGGATAGCTGGAGCTTGCATACTTTGTTAGCATTCTTAGGATCGACAAAACCCTCCGGCTGCATCATATACAGTTCTTCCTTAAGATGCCCGTTAAGGAATGCCGTTTTGACGTCCATCTGTCATATCTCATAATCATAGTATGCGGCAATTGCTAACATGATTCAGACAGACTTAAGCTTCGCTACGGGAGAAAAAGTCTCATCATAGTCAATCCCTTGAACTTGCCGATAACCCTTAGCGACAAGTCGAGCTTTATAGATGGTGATATTACCATCCGCGTCCGTCTTCTTCTTAAAGATCCATTTGTTTTCTATCGCTCACCGATCATCGGGCAAGTCCGTCAAAGTCCATACTTTGTTTTCATACATGGATTCTATCTCGGATTTCATGGCTTCTAGCCATTTGTTGGAATCTGGGCCCGCCATTGCTTCTTCATAGTTCGAAGGTTCACCGTTGTCTAACAACATGATTTCCAGGACAGGGTTGCCATACCACTCTGGTGCGGAACGTGTCCTTGTGGACCTACGAAGTTCAGTAGCAACTTGATCCGAAGTACCTTGATCATCATCATTGTTTTCCTCTTCAGTTGGTGTAGGCATCACAGGAACATTTTCCTGAGCTGCACTACTATCCCGTTCAAGAGGTAGTACTTCATTGAGTTCTACTTTCCTCCCACTTACTTCTTTCGAGAGAAACTCTTTTTCCAGAAAGGATCCGTTCTTGGCAACAAAGATCTTGCCCTCGGATCTTAAGTAGAAGGTATACCCAATGGTTTCTTTAGGGTATCCTATGAAGACGCATTTTTCCGACTTGGGTTCGAGCTTTTCAGGTTGAAGTTTCTTGACATAAGCATCGCATCCCCAAACTTTTAGAAACGACAGCTTAGGTTTCTTCCCAAACCATAATTCATACGGTGTCGTCTCAACAGATTTAGACGGTGCCCTATTTAAAGTGAATGTAGCTGTCTCTAGAGCGTATCCCCAAAATGATAGCGGTAAATCGGTAAGAGACATCATAGATCGCACCATATCCAATAGAGTGCGATTACGATGTTCGGACACACCGTTACGCTGAGGTGTTCCAGGCGGCGTGAGTTGTGAAACGATTCCACATTTTCTCAAGTGTGTACCAAATTCGTGACTTAAATATTCTCCTCCACGATCCGATCGTAAGAACTTTATCTTTCGGTCACGTTGATTCTTTACTTCATTCTGAAATTCCTTGAACTTTTCAAAGGTCTCAGACTTGTGTTTCATCAAGTAGACATATCCATATCTACTCAAGTCATCAGTGAGAGTGAGAACATAACGATATCCTCCGCGAGCCTCAACGCTCATTGGACCGCACACATCGGTATGTATGATTTCCAACAAGTTGGTTGCTCGCTCCATTGTTCCGGAGAACGGGGTCTTGGTCATTTTGCCCATGAGGCATGGTTCGCATGTGTCAAATGATTCATAATCGAGAGACTCTAAAAGTCCATCAGCATGGAGCTTCTTCATGCGCTTGACACCAATGTGACCAAGGCGGCAGTGCCACAAGTATGTGGGACTATCGTTATCAACTTTACATCTTTTGGTATTCATGCTATGAATATGTGTAACATTACGTTCGAGATTCATTAAGAATAAACCATTGACCATTGGGGCATGACCATAAAACATATCTCTCATATAAATAGAACAACCATTATTCTCGGATTTAAATGAGTAGCCATCTCGTATTAAACAAGATCCAGATACAATGTTCATGCTCAAACTTGGCACTAAATAACAATTATTGAGGTTTAAAACTAATCCCGTAGGTAAATGTAGAGGTAGCGTGCCGACGGCAATCACATCGACCTTGGAACCATTCCCGACGCGCATCGTCACCTCGTCCTTCGCCAGTCTCCGCTTATTCCGCAGCTCCTGCTGTGAGTTACATATGTGAGCAACGGCACCGGTATCGAATACCCAGGAGTTACTACGAGTACTGGTAAGGTACACATCAATTACATGTATATCAAATATACCTTTAGTGTTGCCGGCCTTCTTGTCCGCTAAGTATTTGGGGCAGTTCCGCTTCCAGTGACCCTTCCCCTTGCAATAAAAGCACTCAGTTTCAGGCTTGGGTCCATTCTTTGACTTCTTCCCGGCAACTGGCTTACCGGGCGCGACAACATCTTTGTCGTCCTTCTTGAAGTTCTTCTTACCCTTGCCCTTCTTGAACTTAGTGGTCTTATTGACCATCAACACTTGATGTTCTTTCTTCATTTCAACCTCTACTGACTTCAGCATTGAAAATACTTCAGGAATGGTCTTTACCATCCCCTGCATGTTGTAGTTCATCACAAAGCTCTTGTAGGTGGGAGCGACTGAAGGATTTTGTCGATGACCGCCTCATCCGGGAGGTTAATGTCCAGTTGGGACAGGCGGTTGTGCAACCCAGACATTTTGAGTATATGCTCACTGACAGAACTATTTTCCTCCATCTTACAACTATAGAACTTGTCGGAGACTTCATATCTCTCGACCCGGGCATGATCTTGGAAAACTAGTTTCAGCTCCTCAAACATCTCATATGCTCCGTGTTGCTCAAAACACTTTTGGAGCCCCGGTTCTAAGCTGTAAAGCATGCCGCACTGAACGAGGGAGTAATCATCAACGCGAGTCTGCCAAGCATTCATAATGTCTTGGTTCTCTGGGACGGGTGCATCACCTAGCGGTCCTTCTAGGACATATTGTTTCCTGGCAGCTATGAAGATGATCCTCAGGTTCCGGACCCAGTCCGTATAGTTGCTGCCATCATCTTTCAGCTTGGTTTTCTCTAGGAACGCGTTGAAGTTCGTGTTGACATGAGCGTTGGCCATTTGATCTACAAGACATATTTTGCAAAAGTTTTAGACTAAGTTCATGATAATTAAGTTCATCTAATCAAATTATTTAATGAACTCCCACTCAGATCAGACATCCCTCTAGTCATCTAAGTGTTACACAATCCGAGTCGACTAGGCCGTGTCCGATCATCACATGAGACGGACTAGTCATCATCGGTGAACATCTCCATGTTGATCGTATCTTCTATACGACTCATGTTCGACCTTTCGGTCTCTTGTGTTCCGAGGCCATGTCTGTACATGCTAGGCTCGTCAAGTTAACCCTAAGTGTTCTGCATGTGTAAATCTGTCTTACACCCGTTGTATGTGAACGTAAGGATCTATCACACCCGATCATCACGTGGTGCTTCGAAACGATGAACTTTAGCAACGGTGCACAGTTAGGGGGAACACTTTCTTGAAATTATTATAAGGGATCATCTTATTTACTACCGTCGTTCTAAGTAAACAAGATGCATAAAACATAATAAACATCACATGCAATTATATAGTAGTGACATGATATGGCCAATATCATATAGCTCCTTCAATCTCCATCTTCGGGGCTCCATGATCATCTTCGTCACCGGCATGACACCATGATCTCCATCATCATGATCTCCATTATTGTGCCTTCATGAAGTTGTCACGCCAACGACTACTTCTACTTCTATGGCTATACCATTTAGCAATAAAGTAAAGTAATTTACATGGCGTTCTTCAATGACACGCAGGTCATACAAAAAATAAAGACAACTCCTATGGCTCCTGCCGGTTGTCATACTCATCGACATGCAAGTCGTGATTCCTATTACAAGAACATGATCTCATACATCACAATATATCATTCATCATTCATCACAACTTCTGGCCATGTCACATCACATGACAATTGCTGCAAAAACAAGTTAGACGTCCTCTAATTGTTGTTGCATCTTTTACGTGGCTGCAATTGGGCTCTAGCAAGAACGTTTTCTTACCTACGAATAACCACAACGTGATCTTGTCAACTTCTATTTACCCTTCATAAGGACCCTTTTCATCGAATCCGCTCCAACTAAAGTGGGAGAGACAGACACCCGCCAGCCACCTTATGCAACTAGTGCATGTCAGTCGGTGGAACCGGTCTCACGTAAGCGTACGTGTAAGGTTGGTCCGGGCCGCTTCATCCCACAATACCGCTGAAGCAAGATAAGACTAGTAGCGGCAAGCAAGTTGATAAGATCTACGCCCACAACAAAATTGTGTTCTACTCGTGCAATAGAGAACTACGCATAAACCTGGCTCATGATGCCACTGTTGGGGAACGTTGCAGAAAATTAAAATTTTTCCAACGGTTTCACCAAGATCCATCTATGAGTTCATCTAAGCAACAAGTCATGGGAGAGAGATTGCATCTACATACCACTTTGCAGATCGCGCGGAAGCGTTCAAAAGAATGGGGTTGAAGTAGTTGTTCTCGTCGTGATCCTATCACCGGAGATCCTAGCGCCGAACGGACGGCACCTCCGCCTTCAACACACATACGGTTTAAAGAAGAGGTTGATGATGATAGCTCCAGCAGCAGCACAACGGCGTGGTGGTGGTGGAATAGCAGCACTCCGGCAGGGCTTCGCCAAGCGCGTGACGGAGGAGGAAGAGGTGTAGCAGGGGGAGGGAGGCGCCAGAACTTCAGGGTGCGGCTGCCCCTCCCCCTCCCTTGATATAGGCCCCTAGGGGGGGCGCCAGCCCTGGGAGATCTAATCTCCCAAGGGGGCGGCGGCCAAGGGGGGTGGAGTACCCCCCAAGGCAAGTGGGGCGCCCCCCACCCTAGGGTTTCAACCCTAGGCGCAGGGGGTGGGCCAAGGGGGGCGCACCAGCCCACTATTGGCTGGTTCCCCTCCCCACTTCGGCCCTTGGGGCCCTCCGGGATGGGTGGCCCCACCCGGTGGACCCCCGGGACCCTTCCGGTGGTCCCGGTACAATACGGGGTGACCCCGAAACTTTCCCGATGGCCGAAATACCACTTCCTATATATATTTCTTCACCTTCGGACCATTCCGGAACTCCTCGTGACATCCAGGATCTCATACGGGACTCCGAACAACATTCGGTATGCTGCATACTCATATTCATACAACTCTAGCATTACCGAACCTTAAGTGTGTAGACCCTACGGGTTCGGGAGACACGTAGACATGACCGAGACGGCTCTCGGGCAATAACCAACAGCGGGATCTGGATACCCATGTTGGTTCCCACATGCTCCTCGATGGTCTCATCGGATGAACCACGATGTCGAGGATTCGAACAACCCCGTATACAATTCCCTTTGTCAATCGGTACGTTACATGCCCGAGACTCGATCGTCGGTATCCCAATACCTCGTTTAGTCTCGTGACCGGCAAGTCACTTTACTCGTACCGTAATGCATGATCCCGTGACCAAACACTTGGTCACTTTGAGCTCATTATGATGATGCGTTACCGAGTGGGCCCAGAGATACCTCTCCGTCATACGGAGTGACAAATCCCAGTCTCGATCCGTGTCAACCCAACAGACACTTTCGGAGATACCTGTAGTGCACCTTTATAGTCACCCAGTTACGTTGTGACGTTTGGTACACCCAAAGCACTCTTACGGTATCCGGGAGTTACACGATCTCATGGTCTAAGGAAGAGATACTTGACATTGAAAAAGCTCTAGCAAAACGAACTACACGATCTTATGCTATGCTTAGGATTGGGTCTTGTCCATCACATCATTCTCCTAATGATGTGATCCCGTTGTCAATGACATCTAATGTCCATAGTCAGGAAACCATGACTATCTGTTGACCAACGAGCTAGTCAACTAGAGGCTCACTAGGACATGTTATGGTCTATGTATTCACACGTGTATTACGATTTCCGGATAATACAGTTATAGCATGAATAAAAGACAATTATCATGAATAAGGAAATATAATAATAACCCTTTTATTATTGCCTCTAGGGCATATTTCCAACATGATACACTTTGCATCCTCCTCCCCTCTTACTATCCGAAGAACAACCTTTGTCACCTCGGCACCGCACACATCCCAATGGTGTTGGTAAAAATGAGCTGGGAATCCGTTCGGTCCAGGAGACTTTGTAGGAAACATCTGAAACAGAGCAGATTTGACTTCCTATTCCTTATAATCTGCACAAAGAATAGCATTCATCTCTGAGGTGACCTTCCTCGGGACATGAGCAAGAACCGCCTCCAAGTCCGTCACCCCCTCGGAGGTGTACATTTTTTTGTAAAAAATTGTGATCCACTCTTTTAGTTCCTCCGGGTCATCCACCTGATGCCCTAAATAATTCATCAAAGCTTTGATCATGTTCTTCTTTCTCCTCATGCTTGCTCTCATATGAAAAAAATTCGTGTTTTTGTCTCCTGCCGTTAGCCATTCTATCCTTGATCGCTGCCTCCACAACAACTCTTCTCTATGGTATAATTCGACCAGCCTCTCATTCACCTTCCTCTCTTCATGACTAGGTCCAGTTTGACCCGGCTCATCTCGAAGTTCTTCAAGTTTCTTTTTCGGTTCCTTTATCTCACGGCGCACTGACCCAAAAGTTCTTCTGTCCCATCTTCTCAAGTTACTCGACAAATCAGCCAACTTGATCTTTAGATCCTCCACTCAGCCCCCTTCCATTGATGCCTCCCACGATGCTGAGATTGTACCTTTTAGATCCTCATGAGTTTCCCAAGCAACCTCATAGCAAAAAAAAATTCTCCCTTGCTTGGCGTTGTTCCACTACCGAATTAAGTTTCAACTGTATCGGACCATGATCTGAAGTTGTTGAAGTTAGGTG
>NC_041391.1:70939418-70943909 GCF_002162155.2 Triticum dicoccoides | reverse complement strand
TTTCAGAAGTCCAAAATCTCTTCTTATACCCGACGTCCATAAGCATGCTTGCAAGTCCAAAATCGCTTCCTGACTCGTCTGTCTGCACCTTCAAACTAGTCGCGGTGTTGTCAGCCGGAAGCCTCTCGAGCGAGCCTCCTACCAGTCCATCCACCTCCTCCATTGGCGAACTTCTCGCCGAACTCCCCACTGCAAACGATGCGGGGCCAGTGCTCCCATCCACTGGAGCTTCGTTTCTACCCCCTGCTTGATTCCCCGCCTGCACCTTGCTTTGCACATTCCCCCCATCTCCTTCATGTGATCTCAGCTCAGAGCCAGAAGCTGCTTCATGGGTCTGCGGTGAACGGGCGCTGAAACGCCAGCTTTGGTCCGGGTTAAATTGCTCCCTTCCCCTCCCGCGACCCCCCATAGAAAAACCTCCTCTTCCTCTTTGTGATTGTGCAGTCCCTCGCCCTGCTGATTGGGTTCTCACGTTATCTGCATATAAGAAGTCACCCCACTCAAAAGTCCTATCATCATGTACTCCATCGCCACACTCCTCATGCCAATGCCCAAACTCTCCACAATTGTAACAGAATATCGGCAGTTTCTCATACACTTGATACTTGTCTCTCTCTTCACCTTTCTTTCCTGTCACAAATCATTTGATTTTTGCATTCACATCAATCTTGACTCTAACTCTCACAAATTTGCCAAAAAATCCTGCCGGCAACTTCAGCTGCACCTCCATCACCTCACCGATCCGTGACGCAAGTCCCTTCACCGCCGACTCAATAAGAAAATTGTCAGGTAGGCGATGGATCTGAGCCCACACCTCAATCTTATCCAACTTGAACGAATCAGGGTTTTTGAATCCATCATACTCCTCCAGGATCACCGCCTGATCCCTAAACAGCCAAGGACCATCAAGCATCGCTTTCTTCCAATCTGTAAGGCAGCCGAATTGCGTCGTAAACAGGTTCTCTCTGATCTTCCTCCAGACTACTGTCTTTGCCGGGTTCCAGGACGCCCTCATGTCACCGTACAATGCGTTAGGGCTGCAGGTTTTTGTTGTGTGAACCCTCACGATCGCCAGCCACCTCGCCGGTTCCATCATATCTGGGAGTTCCTCTTCCCAAACAAAATCATCCTCTTCTTCCTCCTGCAGGGTGAGACGGGCCAGTAGTTCCTCCGCCATGTCCTTCCAAGGCGGTCTGGCCCCTCGCCCAAGGCCCGAAAGGAACACCCTCGTAGAGGAATCCGATCGCACTTGAGAGCAACGAACGGAGATAGGATTCCGACGCAGATCACCGGAAGACGTCGAAACCCTAGTTTTTTCCTAGGGGCGAGTTCAGGTCTGTACCGCTTTCCTACGAAGTGTGTAGTTCATGATGCTCTGCCTCTTGTTTTGGACCTGGATGTGTCATCGCACCACCTTCCCTTGCACCACGGGCTCGACAACAACAGCCCACCAGGCAGTGGAGAAGCCAGAGCCTTAGGTCCTGAGGTCAACTCTGTTGTTTATGCTGTAATTCCCACTAAGCAGTGGTAAAGACTAAATTGGTGAAATATTTGCAAATTTCATTGGTTTCACTTGAGCCCCATAGTTGTAAATTAGTAGGTACCTACAAAGTTTTGCTCGAGATAATCCTTCTTTTCGTGGATTCCGTCACTCTCCATACTATGTACTCCTTCTCGAGGGATCTTCATATGGGAAGCCCGCCATGTGTCCACTTAAGTAATGAAATTTCCCTAAAAAAAGCTTAAGTAATGAAATGTTTCATTCGCAAAAAAAAAAAGTTCACCTAGATTTTTTAGGGGAAAGTTCACCTAGATTGAAATTGAAATAGGCATATCGGAAGGTCTATATTCCTTTTTTTTTTGAGACAATTTTTTTCTTCTTCTTCTATCCTGTACTATTAATTTGGGAAACTTCTAATAGAAAGCCCAAGCCCAAAACCACCACCGATCGATATATTCGGAGCTCCGCCGACTCCACCCAAACGCTCCGTCTCGCCAGCCGCCGACCATGGAGAAGGAGGAGGAGGAGGCAGCGGCGGCGGGACCCGCTCGTAACGAGGAGGAATCCCATGGAACCGCGTGGAAGCGGACGCGGAGCGGCGACTACGATGTGAACGCTGGCGATCTCATCAGCCACCTTGCCGACGTCCTCCTCGGAACCATCATCTCCCTCCTCCCCACCAAAGATGGCGGCCGCACGCAGATCCTCTCCCGCCGATGGCGCCACCTGTGGCGCTCCGCGCCTCTCAACCTCGAGGTCCTCGCCTTCCTCCCCGTCCCGGTCTTCGATCGCTACGCCGTCCCCACCTCCGCTGTCTCCAAGATAATCTCCCAACACCCTGGCCCCGCCCGCCGATTCTCCTTCCTCTTCCTCGGGGCCGGCGATCTCTATGCGGCGGTGGAGAGCTGGTTCGACTCCCCGGCCCTCGCCAACCTCCAGGAGCTCGATATCGGCTATGAGTACCTCTCGGCATCCAAGGGCAGATATCAGTTGCCGCAATCCACGTTCCGCTCGGCATCCACCCTCCTCGTTGCCAAGATCAGGAACTGCGGTTTCTCTGACACAGTCCCACAGTCCTTCAATTTCCCTCTCCTCAAGGAGCTCTCGTTGCATTGTGTTTCCTTCTCCGGGGACGCGTTCCAGAGCTTGCTCTCGGGCTGCCATGCCTTGGAAAGCCTATACATGCTCCAAGTTCATGCTACAGCTGGTTGCCTCCGTGTTTGCTCGCCAACTCTTAGAAGCATTGGCTTTCGTCATAACTCTGGTGAAAAAACAGAATTGGTCCTCGAGGATGCTCCTCGCCTTGAAAGGTTATTATTGCCGTATTGTCACTGGAATCATTGTGTGACTATCCGGGTTATTAGGGCGCCTAAGCTGGAGATTTTGGGGCCTTTCTCAGCGGACTCGTGCAAATTCCGGATCTTTCAGGTAGCAGAAACAGATATCATACAACATTCTTACATGGAGATAATTGTTTTTGATGCTGGTTGTTTATTTTCTTCAGGGAATGAGCCCAGTCAGCTCGGCAAACTCGATAAGCACCGTGAAGGTTTTGGCCCTCACGTGTTCTGCTCTTCAATTGGATGCACTTCTTGGCGTCCTTAGATGGTTCCCATGTTTGGAAAAGCTCTACGTCAGTGTGAGTATTCATCTTTGCTCGCTTTAAATTTATGCATTGACATACTAACTAGCCTAGTTAGCAACGGTTTGACATATGCCTCTCCTTTCCCTTTTGCAGTTTCACGAATACTATCAGACATACAAGACATTTGAGCCTCAGGATGACCCACTATATCCAATTGAATGCCTTGAGACCCATCTAAAGAAAGTGATGTTGACGTTATACATGAGCTATGAGAAACAGGTTCACTTGGCCAGATTCTTTGTTCTGAATGCAAAAGTGCTAAAGAAAATTGAGTTTCTAGTATGGAACGACTACAGTGATGAATTGGTGGCTCACCAGCACAGCCTGCTCCAAGTCGAAAACAGAGCTTCTCGAGATGCTCAATTTGAATTCAGGAATTCTCTGTTTTTTATTGACAAACATGTAGAGGATCATATCCATGATTTGTCAGTGGCTGACCCCTTCAGACAGCCATAGACAGGGTTGATGCCTGAAGATTGCACTATCTTATGTTCATTTTGTAGATGGCGTTGATGCAGAAAGAGTTCAGTGCCGAAATTAATGTTCTAATGGGTAGGGGTGAAAAAAAACTTCCGAAAGTTGTAACTGGGATGGAGCCTAAGTTGGTTTAGAAACACATGCATGCTTGTGTTGGAAACTTCATTGTCTTTTCAATTATATACAGCGATATGTGAAGTTTAATCGGTGGTTTTATTTTCCGCGAACGTATATATGACATTTGCTTGATGCTTTTCTAGCTAGGAAGCAATGCTCCTAAAAATTTCTATGCCTACCATCAGGCCGGAGTTTGGCTATCGATCCGGAACAGCCAGTGGAGTAAATGCTGCAATATTCATCGTGTCTCTGCCTGCAGCTGGAAATATGCTGGTAAAAGCTGAATATACTAGGCTGAAACTGATTGCATCTTTATCACTGTGTGTGGGGTATCCTACATTCTTAAGTGAAAGAGGCTTGAGGTTCTGAACTAACGTCAACAATTCATGGAGTTGACCCCATTTGTTACCTGCTGTGGAGCTAAGTTAGTATTGGAAGCAAATACTTGTGGCATGTATAAGTACCAGATGATTTTACTTGGCTAATTAGCAATATGGTATCAGGATACTATGCATGATTGCTTCCGATATTTACAAGGTGGGCACACTTCTTCACAGTATACCTTCCATGAGTGTTATAACTGGTGCTTGCAACTAGTCCAATCTGTAATATCGATCCTTCGTCTTGTCCTTCCATTTTTCTTAATTGTACCCCATCCTGTTTAAGGGAGGGTCGCTAGACTTTAGTTGATGGTTGTGTGTCAGTAAAAAACCAAACATAAATTCTATGTGAATTATGAATTAATACCTCA
>NC_041391.1:70926243-70938948 GCF_002162155.2 Triticum dicoccoides | reverse complement strand
TGACCAACTTTTTTTAAAAAAAAAGCCAACTTTAGATCATTTTCACATAGATTTCAAGCCGGCAAATAGTAGAAAATGACCATTTTGTCCCTTCCATTTTGACAAAGGGATGCATTTTACTTTCTCCATCGTTGGAACCATCTTGTCACCCGCTACTCCTCTTTTCTGTCACTATCTAAAAAAACAAAAAACAATCTAAAAAATAGTTTTATTAAAGAAAGAGATTAAGCATTTTTTTGGGGAAGGATCCCTGCTAATTATACTAGTTACATATTCTTGTATTGCAATTAAACAACATAGTCATTGATGGATCGAAGCGTCATCCTATTTTTTTTCCACCATGCGAGGGCTATGAAAATATGATTTTCGACTGCATCTGATAAACACGATTGTCTTCTTTTGGTTTCCTTCTCACAACCAATTATGTAATCTATTCATCACACCAAACATCTCCTTCATTTATACTACATGTAAGAAGATAAAGCGACGTGTGTGCCCGATTCTTTTTATAGTGAAGTGTCTATTTCGTAGTGTTCTTCCCTCTTGTTCTAGACCTAGGATGGGTCGCTGCACCACCTACCCTTGCATTACTGGCTTGACAATAACACCTCACCATGCAGTGGAGAAGCTAAAGCCTTAGGTTATCTGGGTCAACTTTGTTGATTATGGTGTAACTCCCACTAACGAGCAGTGACAAAGACTAAATAGTGAAGGATTTACAAATTTCATTTGGTTCACTTGAGAACTTCATAGTTGTAAATTGGTAGATACCTACAAAGTCTTGGCTAGGATAACCTTTCTTTTTGTGGATTCTGCCACTCTCCATCCTATGTACTCCTTGAGGGATCTTCATACAGGTACAGGGAGGCCCGCCGTGTTTCCCTCACCAGCACTTGTCGTCCATACCGACAACTATGTCGGCCGTATCCCATTTCTTGTCGAGGGAATCCAGCTGGATCATTAGCTCCACCAGCATCCACTAGGTCATCATTGTCGGCGTGTTCGGAGGTGGCAATCACCACTCACCATGTCCTGTGATCATAATTCCCCTCCCCACCACCGGCCACAAGAGTGGCGGGCAGAGCGGAGGCGAATCCACAGACTCGCCGATGATTGGAGGGAAGAGTTCATGCTAGCCACCTAGGGTTAGGGGAGGAAACAAGAGGAACCCTTGATAGATATGTCTGGTCAAATACCACCAACTCTCCATTGTGGACACCCGTGCTTTATGGATCAAAACATATATTTCACAAGGATAATAATCATTTCGCTGCTTGTAACTCATAGATTTCCACACTAAGCACTTACTGCATCTCTAAGGCTAATTGAGAAATGAATATCCATGGGTAGGCTTATTTAAAAGCTTGATGCTGAATTGCAATACACAAATTGATGCATTCTCATTCCCATACTAGTGTCAACAGTCCAAATCAAGCAAACAATGTCAAACAATCGGAAGGAACCAACTGATCATGGTCGATCATCTTGCACGCCGCACACTCCCGCCTCCACACATGCCCTTCCCAAATAGTATTGCAGGCATGGGTTATGAACTTATGTTACATAAATAAAATAGCTCAGAATCATATGAAGTAAGATCCAACGCCTGATAAGGCGACTGATTTTTCCACGCGTATAAACAGTTGATGCATTGATATTACTATGCATGGACTATCCTATTATTTGAACCTATACAAACTAAGTTCAGTTCTACTATACATTCATATTTTAAAATGAAAATTTGATCTCACAGTTGATTTCCGGGTTAAACTACGATTCTATTTTGAAAATAGAACAACATGAACTAACTAAAACCCCTTAACTTTTTTCTTAAAAAATCGCATACACCATGACAAAAGTATGAAGCATTAACAAAGGCATTGAGCTATAGTACTTTACTAGAAGAGTAGGCCGCGCTTTGCTGCGCCGTTGATGTCATTGGGTTTTCATAAAAAAATTACTCCATCTATTTCAACATAAAGGTGCATTAGTTTTTGAAATATCAAACCTCTTTAAGTTTAAGCACATTTATGTGGAAATATATCAGTATCCATAATATCAAATCGGATTTTTAGATTCATCATGAAATAAATTTTCAAATTCCATTTATTTGTATTATGGATGTCGATATTTGTGGCTCTGAACTTGGTCAAAGTTAAAAGAATTTGACTTTTCAATAAACTAATGGACCTTATATTTTGAAACAGATGGAGTATTTGGTTTGGTTAGTGGGGAAGATGATGGAGTTTGTGTGTTTTTTATTCAAATAACGTGTTTTTTATGGGCCTTTCGTGGTGTGTTTTTGTGTTGTCTGCTAATCTACTCATACTTATGTGGAGAAATTTTCTTCGTCGATGGCTGCATGTACTATATTGATGCTACAATATCACAAGTTGGCGCTTCTTTTTCTAAGTGATGAAGGTGCGGGGGATTGGTATGGTTTATAGGTCGGTTGCTTTTGATTGATTTAAAAAATTGTTGACCGAGTCAAAATCGTGAACGAAATTCAATATTAAATTTCTCATTTGAATGAGAGAGCGGTAAAATTGGAGAGTTCTCAATTAAAAGAATTGAGTGAGAAATTTCAAATTAATGACCTCAATTGAGTGAGAGGCCACCAATCCTAGGGAGCTTAATGATATAGTAGATACTAGAGTGAAATTGATATAGGCATATGTTGGAAGCTCTTTGTTCTTTTTCTTGTTTATTTACATTCTTTCCTTTTCCTTTTCGATCATATACAATTTTTTTGAGTGAATACTATAGACAATATTAATTGGGGATATTTCATCCCTCCAAAAAGAAAAGAAAATGCGGAAATTTCAAATCCAAATCCAAAGCCCAAACCCACTATCGACCGAGCGCCGCCGAACCACCCAAACCCTCCGTCTCACCTGCCGCCGGTCATGGAGCAGGAGGCAGCGGCGGCGGGACCGCTCGCAAGGAGCAGGAATGGCATGGAACCGCACGGAGTGGGGACTGCGACGAGAACGCCGACGATCTCATCAGCCACCTCCCCGACGCCATCCTCGACACCATCATCTCCCTTCTCCCACCAAGAACGGCGGCCGCACGCAGGCCCTCTCGATGGCGCCACCTATGGCGCTCCGCGCCTCTCAACCTCGAGGTTCGCACCTACGCCCCTGCCTTCCACCCGTCCACCGTCCACGTCTCTGTCATCTCCAAGATAATCTCCCAACACCGTGGACCGTGGTCCAGGCCGCCGATTCTCCTTACCCTGCCTCCATGCCGGCGACCTCGAGGCCGAGGCGGAGGGCTGGTTGGACTCCCGAGCTCTCGCCAACCTCCAGGAGCTCGATGTCGGCTACGATACCCTCTTTGATCTACCTGGGACGATCCATCCGTTGCTGCCATCCTCGCTCCGCTCCGCATCCACCCTCGTCGTTGCCTCGATCAGAGGTTTCGATTTCTTGGAGGACATCGCGCCACCCATGAATTTCCCCTTGCTGAATCAGCTCTCCTTGTTTTGTGTTTCTATCTCCGGGGACGTCTTCCACGCCTTGCTCTCCGGTTGCCATGCCATGGAGAGCTTATACATGGTGAGAGTTCGTGCTCCGGGTTGCCTGCGTGTTAGCTCTCAGACTCTTAGGAGCATCTGCATCCGTGGTAGATATGGTGAAAAAATAGAATTGGTCGTCGAGGATGCTCCTCACCTTGAAAGGTTACTATTCCCTTATTGTGAGCGGCACGCTTGTACTATGATTATTCGGATAGTTAGGGCGCCTAAATTGGAGATATTGGGCCCTTTCTCGCCGGACTTCTTCAAAATAGGGATCTTCCAGGTCACAGTAACACCCAGCCTTCGGCATTCCTACATACAGTTAACTTTTTTTTCACTTACATTGTTTGTTTTCTTCAGGGAATGAGCCTAGTCAGCTCGGCAAATTCAGTATCCCCTGTGAAGGTTTTGGCCCTTGGGTGTTCTAATGATTATCAATTGAGCGCAGTTATTGACGTCCTCAGGTGGTTCCCTTGTTTGGAAAAGCTCTATGTCACTATGAGTATTCCACTCTGCTTCCTTTAAATCATGCTTTGGTTGATGCATTATCTAGCCAAGTTAGTAATGCTTTAACATATGCCTCTTTTTTCCTTTTGTAGTTTCATGTACACTATAAGAAGTATGAGCAATTTGAGCCTCAGTATGACCCATTACATCCAATCGAATGCCTTCAAAGTTCAAACCCATCTAAGAAAAGTGGTGCTGAATTTACACATGGACCATGAGCAACACTCTGACTTCGCCAGATTCTTTGTTTCAAATGCAAGAGTACTAAACTAATTTGAAATTAAAAGATATGGTGACTACAGCAATAAATCAGTGGCCCGTCAGCACAGGTTGCTAGCTTCTCAAGATGCTCAATTTGATTCTAGAAACACTCGTTCTTGTATTGATAACCATGTCAGCAAGCGTATCCATGATTTGTCAGTGGCCGACCCCTTCAGACAGCCATAGACAGGGTCGATGGCTGAAGATTGCACCGTCTTGTGCTCATTTTGGTAATGGGGTTGATGCAAAAAGAGTTCATTGCTGAAATGCTCTAATGTGGAGGGATAAATAAAGATTACTGCCGAAAGTTGTAACTTGAATGGAGCTGGTAACGCCATCCGCCGAATCTCCTTTGAACCTGCACAGTTGTGTCCTTTCTTCTGCCTGAGCTGGTCTAGAAACACATGCTTCCTGGAGACTTGGCTGCCTATTCAGTTATTATATACAGAAGTATGAAAAGTTCCGTTGCTGATTAGATTTCTTTGCATATACATAGCATCTGTATGATGCTTAGGAAAGCTCAATCTGTGTCTGCTGCCGTGTTCAAGTTTGAGAGAAGGGCTAAAAGCTGCAATATTCATCATGTCTCTGCCTGCAGCCGAAACATGCTTAGGTTGCCTACTAGTTGATCTCTCAATGTGTCTCTGCCTGAAGCTGAAATGAAACTGATTGCATCCTTGTACACATTTGCAAGTGATTTTTCTAACATCGCCGTTTTGGGCCGATGGCCTGAAAATAGTATGTGTTGGCTTTTTGCCACGAATCATGGTGTAACACTGCTTCCTAACTTGTTTTCTGCATTACTGCCAGAAGTAGTACTCCTAAACATCGTTGTAACCAGGTTTTTTTATGCATCCTTATCACTGTGCATGGGGTATCCTAGATTCTTAAGTAAAAGAGGCTTGAGATCCTGAACAAAAGTCAGCAGTTTTTGATGGAATGAACGACTGTTTGTTGGTGGACATGTATATATCTTTCCCATGGACATGAAAGAATCAGCGGGAAAATTTGCGACTTGTTCTGGAGCTTTCATGAATTAGTAGCACAAGAAAACGTTTCCAGGCCACAAGTATTCAAAGTATATATTTGTGGCATGGATAAGAACAAGATATATACTTGTGTCTTTAGTGATACTATGGGTGCTTAGGAGGGGCTAGCGCCTCTTTGATTAAAAGGATTTTCAAAGGAATTTTTTAGGATTCAAATTCATAGGGTTTTTTTTCACTTAAGAGTCCATTCGGTTCAAAGGAACACACCGTCCAAATTTGATATGGATTGCTTCCCTACACCGAAGGCCTCTTTGGTTCACAATTTTCCTTTTTGGGTGGAGGAACGGAGAACTTTAGAGTGCCTCATCGTATTGCAGTCGAGTCATACAGCATGGTAAAATAGGGCGCAGAAAATCTGAGCACCATAGTTTCGAGACCGCCACAGATGCATCCGACTCCAAGATCTCAGGGACCTGCGCCAGGCTGAAACGAGCTTTCAGCTTCTTCAACATCAGCATATTGCCTACCTAGTTTTGTCATGTCAGATTCTCAACTTCTTCCTCCAAGAATATAGTGTTGTGACTATGGATCTAATTTTCACGCTCACATCATTAAGGGTGTTGTCCCAGAAGTGAGATTTTCAAGCCACATCAATCTCACTAGTTAGGGAGTTGTTTCTCTGCCACATGGATTCATATCTTGGGAATGTGTCTTATACAGATTGCCTTTGAACGAATTTTGCTCCTTGCCAAGAAGAGGTCCTTACTGCATGGGCCGGCCCAGACGGGGATTCCCCTTTGTGAGACGTTTTTTATCACTTGGTGGCACTGGTGTGGGTAACATTTTGCGATTTGGGGGCAATTTCCGTGACGTACCGCAAGAAGCAATAGCCCTTTTATTATTAGGTATAGAAGAATGTTTCTATACATGAGGTCGTTGTTGCAGAGATATGATACACCCGGTGGGAGCGACAACAACTGGCCCCATTGAGAAGCTATACAAGGGAGGAGAGGTTAGCAATTGTCATACGAATAACAGCCACAAACTGGAGAAGGAAAGAACTGAGAGGAGAGGATGGTACAAGCTGCAAGAAGGGCTAACCAAACTGAACATTGACGCGGCCTTCTACACGGATGGACTAAACTGCATGCCTGATGCCATGACGTGGGGAAGCGCGCGCACTAAAAGAAACATCTTGTTGTCGACACATGTCATGACTGTGCCCCTGGACCTCACTAGTCAGGCAGCCTAGGAGGTGGGACCACTGGTCAGTGAAGCAAGCGTCGAGGCCAGCACTGCCACTGCGTCGACTGATGCCTCCAAGAATATATATATATATATATATATATATATATATATAGTGTGTGTGTGTGTGTGTGTGTGTGTGTGAGAGAGAGAGAGAGAGAGAGAGCTATTGAGGCCAGAGAGGGCCAGTTGTAAGGGTATCGAGCAAGACATTGAACCGAACCGGAGAGAACTTGTTCTTCCTCCATTCTTATCATCTCTCTCGCTGCCTCTACTCCCAACTCCTCTCCCTTTCACCACATCTTCCTTGTGAGCAGATCGGCCCGTAACGACACATTAAGCAGGTGTGTAGAGAATGACCGTGGGGTCCGATTGCATGGTCTTGGTCGAGGCAATGCCCCAGGGGTGATTCTCATCGACTCCAACGGCTGCAACTTTGCTTGTAATGAAATATCTTATTAGATGGTCTTAAGGACAACTTTTGCCCACTATCTAGCGAAGAAAACCAGGTAATGGACCAGCTAAAATGGGATCCGATTCACCAGGCGTCTGGTTGGATAAGCCTCATCCTCTCTGTAGTGCTTACCTATAGATGTATTTTTTGTTTAAGCAAAATACACTTTTCTAGGTTTGAAACAAAATTGTGCCACAACAATTGTAAAAAAAATGTATTTTGGGGGTTGCGAAAGGAAAAATATAAAGAGCGGCACACGCGTCCACAGGTCCACTACTGACCAGCTAGGATTACGTCATTGATGAGCTAGGATAGCGTTGTTGATGCGCACGACAGCTGGCAGCCATAGGCAAATGAGGAAAGTGGGTATGGATTGCCAATTTGGGCGGTGGGGGGTCGCTAATAAATAGCTCTCCATCCCAGATCCCGATCTCACTGATCCATTCCCCGGCGTCGCTAAAATCGTCTGTCGTCTCTCTAGCCGCCGGCCATGGAGGATGAGGCACTTACACTTACACTCTGGTGGCCCGACCAGCCAGAATCCCATAGAATTACCGTCTACGATGAGATCGCGAGTGATTTCATCTACACGCTCCCCGATGCCATCCTCCGAACCATCATCTCCCTCCTCCCCACCAAGGACGGTGGACGCATGTCGGCCCTCTCCCCCCGATGGCGCCAACTCTGGCGCTCCACACCCCTCAATCTTGAGGTCCGCAACCCACCCGGTGGTTACCCCGTCTCCACCTCTGCCATCACCCCCGCCGCCGTCTCCAAGATAATTTCCCAACACCCTGTCCCCATCCGTCGATTCTCCTTCCAGTGCTTCCTGGAAGGCGACTTATACACCCAGTTGGAGAGTTGGTTCCACTCCCAAGCCCTCGCCAGCCTCCAAGAGCTCGATATCAACTACCAGTGCCCCCATCAATGTTCTGAGCCAAGAAACACGCTGCCACCATCCGTGTTCCACTCTGCATCCACCCTCCTCGCTACCAAGTTCAGCTATTGTGATTTCCGTGATGAGATCTTGCCTTCCATGAACTTTCCCCTCCTCAAGCAACTATCCTTGGTGGACGTTACCATCTCATGGGAGGTCTTCCATAGACTGCTCTCTGGATGCCATGCCTTGGAGAGTTTTTACATGTCCGAAGTTTGTGGCAAGGGATGCCTTCGTGTTAGCTCACGGACTCTTAGAAGTATTGGTGTCCGCAATGCCTTTAAAGAAAAATCAGAGCTGGTGATTGAGGACGCCCCTTGCCTTGTAAGGGTACTATTACCTTTTAGTTGCTACGATGATGATTGTGTTACTATGAGGGTAATTTGGGCGCCTAAACTAGAGATATTGGGCCCTTTGTTACCTGTAGCCTCCAAGCTCGTCGCCCAGGTAACAGCAACAACATCCTCTGATATTACATTTGTCATTTGTATACGCAGATAATTTTTGTTTATGTTCATTGTACGTTTATCTTCACGGAATAAGCCCAGTTATGTCAGCAAACTGGATGCGCACCGCGAAGGTTTTTTGCCTCAGGTCTTCTGGCCTTGAATTGAACGCAGTTCTTAACATCCTTAGGTGGTTTCCTTATCTAGAAAAGCTCTACATCATTGTGAGTACTCATCTTTGCTTGCTTTGAATGTTTGATTTGGTTGACAAATTATCTAGTCTAGTTTGCAACAGCTTTAACATATACCTCTTATTTCCAATTTTACAGTTTCAAAAACACAATGAGAAGGATAAGAAAAATGACCCTCAATATGACCCTTTACATCCAATCGAATGTCTTCAGACCCATCTCAAAAAAGTGGTGTTTAAGTCATTCGTAGGCTATGAGAAACAGGTTAACTTTGCGAGGTTCTTTGTTTTGCATGCAAAAGTGCTCAAAAAGGTTGAATTTGAAGTATATGGCCAGTGCAACACTATATCAGTGGCTTATCATCACACGCTGCTAAAAGTGGAAAACAGAGCTACTCGAGATGCTCAGTTTGAATTCAGGAGTAAACATCGTCGTACTGAGTATGATGCACATATCCATGATTTGTCCGTGGCCGACCCCTTCGGACAACCATAGACAGGGTTGATGCCTGAAGGTTGCACAGTCTTAGTGTCTTGTGTTCATTTGAAGACAAAGTTGATGCCTGAAGATTACATCGTCTGTCATTCCAGTACCTATGAAGTTACCCCTGTTAAAACTGCAAAAGATGATTTTGGATTCAAATAATAGTGCACTGCAGAGAGGTTGAAATGGTCTGTAACCAGTAGGGAGCGGTAACCCCTATTACCTTGTGAATTTGTGGCTTTGTTCTGCTTATGGTGGTCTAGAAACACATGCATGTATTGGAAACTTAATTGTCGTTTCAGTTATATACAGAAATATCTGAAGTTTATTTGCTGGTTTGATTTTTCGCTTATGTGTGACATTGTTCGATGCTTAGGAAAGGCCAACCTGTAGGTTCGGCCCCCTATGCTTTCCTAGCTAGGAAGGAAACGTGTCTGTAAATTTCTAGGTGCATATTGAAGTTTGGCTAATGATCCTGAACAGCTAGCCTGGGGAAGTTTGGCTAATGTCTCTCGGGTGCTGCCGGAACATTCTGTGGTTGCCTACTAGTTGATCTGTCAGTAAAGGTTGAATTTAGTGAAATGAAATTGGATCCATCCTTGTACAAATTTGTAATTAATTTTACTAATGCTGTCGTATTGGGATAATTATGGACTTGGAAATAGTGTTGGCTTTTCGGCAGGATCCAGGTGTATACTGCCTCATAACCTGTTTTCAACATTACTACCACTAGATAAGTGGTAATTCTGAAATATCTTTGTTGCTTTCAAAACCTTTGGTTATTTAACATTTACTTGTTGGACTTTTGTCACTGTATATGGGGTACCCATACTTACATAAGAGAGGCTTGAGATACTGAACATATGTGGACAGTTTCGACGGAATTGGTCGCATTTCGTTACCAGCCATACGTATCTCTTTTCATGGACATGAAAGAATCAGAAAGAAACATGTTGTTGGCTTGCTGTGTGCATAGCAGTTTTTGTAGCTTCTTCTGCATCTGTGGTATGACTGCCTAGTGCCTACACAACACGGAAGAACCTACAGCAAGCAAGTCATTTCTGCATCTCAGCTAGATACCTGCAGAGCAACCAATGTCATCAGTCAAACCATTTTTTGTAATAATCATTCATTGAAAAGCCATATTCAAGTAGTAGGCATTATCTTCATCACTGTATAAATTTTGCCAAAAGCTCAAAAGCTGAACCATCTCAGCATTATTAGACAAAAATCAACGTTATAAACAGAGAACATCAATAAGACAACAGTCAATTTGCAGTGGCACACCTTTGACGATAAAGGGTTTCCCCTGCTTTATATATAACGCAAACGACCGATACATCCAGCTGGCTGGGGCCACAGCACAAATAAGCCCAAAAGGAAAAAACAAGAAGAAAAAAAGAGAAATTAATGCCGACACCGGCAGGTCAATGGAGAAAGGAAGCCCGGCAACCGCTGCACCCTCCGAAGAAGTACCACCATGCTTCCAGCATCCCGAATCGCTGTGCACCAAGCAACACCATCAAGAAGGGATGAGACGGCATCACCGTTGTTGCCCGAAAATGTTCTAGGGTTTCCCCTGGTACACGGGGGATAGTGGGGAAGGGATACACCCGACGCCCCTCAGGAAGGACCAACGGCACCCGCAGGCATCACCGTGTCGGTGCCGAACAAGCCGACAGGGATTTCTCCCAATCCATGACCACCACCACCACCACCCCAGGCACTTCGAAATGCAGCATCCCATCAGCCGCCCACCATCCTGTGCCACCACAGCTACCGGACAACTCTCGCTGCCTCACTGGAGCTGCCAACATGAAACCTGGAGAGGGAAAGGAGACACCGGCCACGGGAGTGAGCACAACTCGACCAGGAGGGGACAACCTCCATCGCCGCAGCGTAGCCGACCGGACGCGGCGACGAGGAATTGCCGGGCCCCGACGGCCCAGCCGGGTCCAAGTGGACCCGGACAGTCCTGCCACCACACTGCAGCTCTCCGACCGACAAAGGCCTCACCGCCTGCAGACCGCCGCCACCTCTCCACCACTAGGAAGTGCCGCCGCCAAACGCCAAGCCACCGGCCCGCCCCAACCCATATGAGGTCCAAATGGGCCCAGATCTGGGATGGGCGGGTGCCGCCAGCCACCAGCACCACCGTGCCGCCCCACGGCCAACGGCCGCACCGGCGCGTCGAGAGCTACCGCGGCACGCAGCAGCACCACCGCCAGGCCACACCAACACTGGCCGAAGAGCACCGCCGCCAGCCACCAACGCCCGAGCAGAGGAGGCGCGACGCGCGGGGAAAGGCAGTGCCGCCGCCGCCAGCACCACGCGGGCAGGGCCCGGCGGTGGGGGGAGGGGAAGGGAGGGGTGGGGATGGGGGTGATGAGGCGGGGGGAGGGCAAGTGGCGGCGGGTGCCGGCCGCGGAGGCGGCGACGCGCGGCTGGGGAGCCGGCGGCTGCGCGGGGAACCCTAGGAGAGCGGGAGCGGGCTCTTTTTTTCTGATGGTGGCTGGTTCAGTGGCACACCTTTCAAGTTCTATTGTTATGATGACACATCGAGAACTTCCTTGCTCTTCTTTTTTTGAATTTTCAACGGGGGGGGGGGGGAGATTTCCCCACCTGAATTGTATTCATTTGCCTATAAGGCTTTAGCAGCCTATCGCAATATAGGTTCAAGTGAACCAGAGGTACATGGGGCACAAGGGAGAAGAGATAAACAGAAAATAACCCACGCCAACAACACACATAACAGGGGGAACAGCGAGGGAAAACACAACAAAGAGCACCAAAGGAGAAATCTAACGGCATTGGCCAGCCGGACCAAACCACGACACTGCACCGTCGACGCAATCGAAAGGCCCACGCATCCGAGACTGCACAATGCCGCGACACCACCTGTGTCGCGAGGCACCTTCGAAGGGACACGCGGGGCCGAGACGACGCCACGGCACCTGTGTGCCACCGGCATAGTCGAAGGGCATCGCCTAGCAAACCCAACCGCATCACTGCACCATCAACGCAATCGAAAGGCACCTCACAACCGAGACTGCACAACGCCACGACACCACCTGTGTCGGGGGTACATTCGAAAGGTTATGCAAGGCCGAGACGACGCCACGGTACCTGTGTGCCAACGGCGTAGCTGCAGGGCACCGCCAAGCAGAGACGCACCGAGGGGCACTCGAGCACGACACACACCACCGTCGACCCCCAGACTGGCCGCACCACCACCTCCGACCACCCGCTTCAAACCAGCCAAGCACCACTCCCAGACCTCAGCAAACAGCATGGAGCAGCCTCTCCGAAGACAGGTGCCACCAAGGTGTAAAAACGACGTCAAGGACGTTGCCGCCGTCCGACCCAGCAGCTGGATCTAAGGCTTTCGCCCAGAGAAAGAACAGAGTACGCAGGGAACAGTGCATCACACAACGGCACCTCCAAGGAGGGATCCGACGCCGAAGGGCGTCGCTGCCGCCGGTGCCGACCGAAGTCGACACAGGGCTTTCACCAGAAGCAACACCCCGCGCCACCCGTTTGCTAAGCCATGCCGCTGTTGAGACCGGGAGACACCACCGCCCGGAGGCACCACCCTCCAGCAACGACAGCCACCGAGCACCCGCACAACCAACACCAGACTGCCGGAGCAGCCACAGGGGGTGAAAGCGCGGG
>NC_041391.1:70899758-70926089 GCF_002162155.2 Triticum dicoccoides | reverse complement strand
GGAGGCACCTCGCACGCCCGATCTGGATCTGGCCGGAAGAGAGGGGATGGCTGGCCACCGGCCTGGCCCCGCCCCCACGCCGCCCTAGCAGCCACAGGAGATGGCAGGACCACCACGCCGAGGATAGAGACCGCGCCCCGACGCCCAAAGCCAGCCGCTGGCCCGGATCCGGCGCGCCGGCCAGATCCGCCGCCGAGGGGAGCGCCTGTGAGCGCCACGACCAGGCGCCGGCGAGCAGGCTGCGCGCCACCTCGACGCCACCCCTGCTCCCTCCAGCACTCACCGCGCCCTCGGCACCGAGCTCGAGTGGAGACGCCACCGAGATGACCCCAGCCACCCGGCCCTCACGCGTCCGCCGCGGATCTCCCCGAGCCACCTTCGGAGGCAGGGGGCCGCCGCCACCGCAGCGAGGCCAGCGGCAGCGGCGGAGGAGAGGAGGCGCAGGGGAGGGGGCCGCCGGCGACGCGCGGAGTTCCCCCGAGTCGCCCGAGCGGAGCGACGCGGGGGTCGTCTCTCTTTTCGAAGTTGGATCTCAACTTCCTTGCTCTTATCTAAATAGAAGCTACATGATCAGCTAGCTTACCAACATGTTGAGTAAAACTGAAACATCGAGGTTTCTAGCTAATATATGTTGTGTGTTGCATATGACTATGTAAAAGTTTCTGTATGTGTAAGGTCTTGTTTAAACTATAGCCCATGAACCTACTGCGTGAGGCGCTCTGTCAGGGGTGGCAACCATGTTGTGTGAGTTGGTCATGTACCTCAGTTTGTAGTGAACCTGTGCGCTGGCAATCCGTCCAGCTTTAAGTTTAATGGAATGCAGCAGTTGTGTTCCTTCTAAAAAGGAGTTTTTTTGCTCTGATCTAAGTAAGAGCTACATGACCCGCATATACTGAACAACATGCCTTATCAGATAATTCAAAATAGTATTTGTCATGACGGGCATATGACTTGTGAGGGACTCATGCGAAAATACGTTGATACTAACCTTAAAAACAGAAGTCAAACTTTTTATGATCCGCACAGCATAAATAAACAAAACTTTAACCGTCACTAGTGATGATAATATGATATCAAAAGATTAAAAGTGGAAATTTGCTGAAAGCAGTGTTCGTGATGAGCCAGCCATGTGAATTTTTATGTGTTCAGCTAAAATTATTAAGCATCTGTTGTAACTAAAATAGAAGATATCAGGCGATTTTGTGAAGGACTCAGCATATTCTCCCACAAAAGGCCAGGCCTTGAGTTTCTAGTTGACTCATATAAGTCAGGGTGTAAATTTTCTTTAAGAACTGCACACAAACCATTGCAACATCTAGTTTTGACCAGATAAACTATATTATAAGCATCTGTGGACATTAAAATAGAAGAAATCAGAACTGCGCACAAACCATATGCAAGAGTTAGACTGATGAACTGATACATCTTGAGAAAATATTTAAACACGCCTGCTAAGAATAGCACAAGTGTCCATAAAAACTTGTTAACTGCAAGCAAAACATAGATAGTAGTATAAGGTCTAATTAATGAGGACATGCTCTTTGAGTATTGTGCCAATCTAAAATGTATAGCAACTGGCAAGACCAAAAATATCAACAAAGCAAAATAAAGGGAAAATATTTCATTCCGCTACTACTTAGCATGACATCATTCTCATCTATGAGCAGGCACGGACATCAAATCGGGCATGAGGAAGGGGCCCATGTCATCAGTCATCTGAGAAGTTAGAGGGAGAAGCACTAGTACCATCAGAAGGAACGGGAGGAGTACCAAGGAGTGCAAAGGGAATGGAAAGCTACTGAGAAAGGGATGATGAAGCAAGGCATACAAAAGAGATCCAAGAGGTAGGCTGCCATGAGAGTGTGACGCCAGGTAGCTTTGCAAAGGGTCATATAGAAGATAAGCTTTGCAAAGGGTCATATAGAAAAACATCGACAAACAAAGTAAATTCCAGATACCTCAAACAAGCAGAAGATAAGCTTACCTGATCAAGCAATACATCTTATGCGTTGTGCAGAAATTCAGGTCCATCATGGTCACCACAAAAGGCTGTTTCTAAAAGGATAAAAGGTCAAACAATCAATGAGTAACAAAGGATTTGCAAATCTTTGTGTTAACTATTTTATTTGTATGGATATTCATATACTAAATTGATAGAGAGTTGGAGACTAACTGATAGAAACAGAGACAATATGCTACATAGTCGATAAAACAGCATTGCTACATAATTTGACAAAGAAGATACCCCACCCCTCTGCTTCAATCATAGAAATCACAACATAGTAGAACAATGACAACCGAAAAAAAGTTTGGTTCAGCTTTCTCCATCCTTTAGGAGTCCATGAAGGACCCTCTGTCTCTTACTTCTCGAGTGACCTCCACCGGCACTCTTTAACTCCAGGTTGGGTTTGCCAAAGCCGTCAGGGAAATCATCTTGCTTTGTGAGCATTCAACTTATGACTGGCACAACTAGTTGCTAAATGTGTGTAGGACAGGAAGCTTGAACCTGGCTACATAAGAACTGACGACAAGCTAAACTAGATGCTAACAAATAATTTTCCAGCTCTGAAGCAGTACATAAAATTATCTGGCCTTTTATGCGTAGAAGATGCATCCACTGAAGCGTTGACACAAAGCGCCGTAGATTAATATCTCTATGCTAAAGAGATCATCAAGCAGAAAAATAAATAATTCATAGAATACCACTAAAAATAGTAAGCTTACTAAAGGATGTGAACAACATTTTACATCAACCAATTACCGAAAACTAACTTGATTTCATTATACCCACATTGTAAAGCATGCTATTACCTGCAGTATAAACACTTTCTAATGGATGACAATGCAATGTTGTTTCACTTCTTGTTCGAGATAGTCTTTTGAACCGCAATGGCTGAAGCTGGACCGCAAAGAGGCCCATCCATGTCCCCACGAACACCATATTATTTTCCTCAGCAAACCCTAGTATTCTTATCTTGTCATCCTGCTCATCATCGTCATACTCACCTGGAATCGGGGGAGGATTCAGGTGAAGTAGTTTATCCAGTTCAATTGTTCTTCCCAGCCGCCACGAAGCAACACCATCACAATCGGTCTTTCTCTCCCACAACTGTGCGGTGAATTCCAACAAATTGAGGAAACCCAGACCACCACTATCTGCCCTTATAACCGTGAAGTAATATTCACGCACATAGTCAGGCTCCTGTATCACAGCTAGTCTCTGCTTCTCAAGATCATATTCAAGGATACTTGATGAACAAAAACCAGTGAGAGTCCAGTAAAGGGAGTTGCCAACCAGAACAGCTGGCTTGGTAGATATATGGGTGCCAAATAAGCTCCGGCTAGGCCCGAATGGAATGGGTGTTGAGATGCTGTTACCCCACACGCCGGTCTCCGACGAGTAAACGCAGACGAGTGCTTCTTGTCCATGTTCTATGCCGTTGTTGCGTGTTGCTACAAAGACCACCTGGAAGTGTCCGACGTCTCCGGCGGCACGAAGCACGGCACCGTTGATCTCTAATGGCGCGGGAACGGCGACGCGGTGCTGGTCGCCAGTGACAGGGTCCCACACAATGAACTGGCGCTGCGTCTCGTCAGAGATGAGTACGAGACCATGGCGGCAGTTGAGGAGATTGAAGCGGCTGACATCACCCCACGGCAAGGAGAAGCGTCCGCGCGGGACACGATCGGGGGCCATGAGAGTAGGCACGAAGGAGGTTTTGCGAAATCCTGTGTTGAAGAAACCGAGGAGGGGAGGGTTGCGACGGTGGTGGACGCGGAAGCGGCGGAGGAAGCCTGGGTCGGAGACGAGGGAGCGCCAGCGCTTGCAGACGAGCGAGGCGCGAGGGAGGGAGGAGGGCTGCGGTGGGAGGCGGAGGAGGATCTCGGAAAGCAAATCGTCATTGTCCAGCGGCGTCGCCCTCGGCGAGCGGCGGCGGCGGCGGCTGGCCATCTCGCAAGTCGTCGCCCTCGTACGTAGATTTTTTCTTTTCTGAGTCTAGCCCTCGTACGAGATGCGCCCGGGACCCTATTTGGGGACCTACGCGCCAGGGATCACGCTGGCGCGCAGGGGCAGGGAGTCTGGCGATATTTGATGGGCTGGCCCAACTCCACCTGGTTCGTTTCTCTGTCTAACTAGATCGGCAACGCGCCTTGGCGCGAGGGTGCCGGTCCTAATGATATGGTCAAGCCATGGAAGATCAAACGGCATGATGCATTAATATAAAGGCAAGTTTAGTACATATATCAGGACAACCGATTGTCGAGTTCAATGGTAAGAAGAAATATTCACTACAGGAAAAAACTTATAAGCCGAGTGCCCAAAACACTAGGCTTATGCCGGTTTGCACTCGGTTTATATATAAGCCGAGTGTTTTTCACGGCTTACAGGACACGGCTTACTAAGGACCGGCTTATCAAGGGTAAGCCGAGATCCACGGGAAAAACACTCAGTTTATATATAAGCCGAGTACACCTACGTAAGCCGAGGGCCAATAAACACACGGTTTATATATAACGGCAGCCGGACACTCACGGTTGCGCCATGTGTCCGTTTATATAAGCCGAGTGCCAGCGAGCACACGGTTTACATGTAAACCGAGGGCCGAGGCAAGCCGCACGGTTTATATGTAAACCGAGGGCCGAGGCAAGCACACGGTATAAATGTAAACCGCGGGCCCCCAATCTGGCTTATATTTAGCGGGGTCGTCGGATAATGGCTTATAAGCCGGGTGCCGCGTCCTTGGACACACAGCTTACAGCCCAGCAGGGTCGTGGCATAATGGCGCTAGTAGCCTGGGACACACGGCTTACAGCCCATTGGGGGCATATACATGCCTTATAAACCGGGTGCTTGCCGCTGGGACACGCGGCTTATAGCGCTAGTAGCATTTTATTTGTGTACGTATGCAACTATATGCTACAAATGGCTTCTGGGAGCACCAACAATATATATACAGCAAAGTTCACAGCAACAATATACTACAAGTTGACAACCATAACAAACCAACCATGAGTAGTCCACAGATGCATACATATTCAAAGAAGGTTCACAAAAACATGTGTACATATGCAACAAGAGTTCACAAACAAAAGGGCCATGAGTTCAAAGTCCACAAGCGTACATATTCAACAAGGGTTCACCTACAAATGCAACAAGAGTCCACAAATGGAATCATGAGTTCCAAGTTCACACCTAGCATGAGTTCAACCTAAAAGATGCAATCAGCTTCCACCACAGCATGTATGCCCACCATTGATGACATCCACGATGCAAACCTATAAGTTTCAAATTGAAGCCAAGTA
Organism: Triticum dicoccoides; assembly: GCF_002162155.2. Taxonomy (NCBI): domain Eukaryota; kingdom Viridiplantae; phylum Streptophyta; class Magnoliopsida; order Poales; family Poaceae; genus Triticum; species Triticum dicoccoides. The sequence goes on along the minus strand of NC_041391.1, from coordinate 70,920,785 downwards.
AGAATTTCCAAAGTTAAATTACAGATCAATAAGGCACAAGATTTAACAAGCATCAACATATAAATTTCAAACTGAAGCTAAGAAGTATGAATAATATAAGGATCAACATTTGTGGGCTCTACCATCAACAATACACAAGGTACAAGTTGAGAGGCACAACCAACAACAAGACACAAGCATCAATAGTGCACAAGCATAGACAACTACCTCGAGTGATCATTGTGGTGTGGAGGTTGAAGCACCATGAGCCGCAGTGGGTGTCACTGGGCTTGCTTGGGCAGGTGTAGATCCACCTACCACAAAGTTATTGGAGTCTTCTCCCGATCGAGGACACTTCAAGCATGAGACGGTAAGATGGTAAGATGCATGATCTTTAAGCATGATGGTAAGATGCATGATTGAAAAGTTGAAGACTTACAAAGCTAAAAGTAGGAAGCGGCGGAACAGGAGGAAGATCCGCAAAGTAGAACCCTGCATATTAGTACTGAACCGAGCGAACGTCTCCTGCAGGGCCGCCTGCTGTTTAACCATGAATTCCTGCTGCTGAAACAGGGCTTGCTGCATTTTCATGGCTTGCTCCTGTTGAAGTAGGGCATTGGCCTGAGCCTCCAGCCGCAACCTGGTTTCTTCCTGCCGCAACCTGCTTTCTTCCTCTAGGCGAGCCTGCAATATGCCATCACAACAAGTTTACCATCGTTGCAATGCAAAGAAGAAACCCGAAGGGAGATCAATGAAGCAAAACATTCATGGAATTGATGCATCATGTGCAGCCCAGGCTCTGGGCGACGCTCAATAGCAGGACCTGAGCTCGACGTGGTAGCACGGAGGTGGGCAAGTTTTGGAATGTCCTTCTTACGGATGGAACCGTCACCAACATATAACCGCCCACGCTTCTTGCCTTGTCCCGACTTGAGGGAAACCGTAACATCAATGTCATGTGAGGCTGGATCAGAGTTGGGCCCGTTGCACTCCTTGAACTTCCCATTATATGCATCAATCCTCAACCCAGCCCTTGGGTTGACCCACCCCCCTTCCAGTTTCTTTGACTTGCGGGAGAGACATAATCCCGTGAAGGTATTGAGCGGCTCTTCACCCTCACCTCTCTCCCTATTCTGCAATAGAAGCAATAATATCCATAAGGGCACAAGTTGAGAAGTTCATAAGCCAAATATATTATTACCTTCTTCTGCACGTAAGCATGGAGGTTGAGGTTGCCTTGAAGGTGTACCGGACCACCCATCAAGGCACGTCGCTCCGAAGCTGCTCTGCGTGTGGCCCTCCACTCTGGGTTTATCCACCTAGATATGATTTGCTAGTAGCAAGGAATCTTGTTGTTGCACCACGGGGGAACCGCCTGAAGTATGTCAAATACATCCAACTTAGGAATGAAACTAAGTTGTTTTAATCGAGGCAATCACAAGTAATTAAATGGAAACTACCTTCATGTACATGGAACGGGTGAGATGCACTCTCCGGGCTAGCGGCTTTTTAAGAAGGATCTTGCGTTCATGCGCGAAATACTTTACCACAGCATTGACGCGAGCCTCGTAAGGCATGTCTTGGACAATCTTCTTGGCAATCTCCTCCACGACCTCATTAGCTTCATCCTCCATACCCTCAACGCAAGTAAAGAAGTCCTACCAAAGTGCATAAATTCGCATAAGACAGTTATCAATGCAATGATTTTGAATATTGGCAAAGAAATAACTAAGAAAATTGACAAAGAATTTTACCCAAAAATCGTTGACCACCCGCTCAGCAGCACTGCGGTACTCCCTGTCCCACTTGTCTTTCGTATCTGGAGCGCGTTTCCAATGCTCCCAAGACCAAGCTGGCTCCTCCTCACCGTCTCCTATGGGAACCAGGCCGGGTTAATAATGCCTACAAAGACATCTAATGATGGTGCTTGGCTGTCATGGCGGGATTGTGCCTTCTGGAATAACCACCAAGGCCCTGCACAATGGAAAGGCAAGTAAGTTAGTATCTGCAAAAAACTTGAATGTAAGGACGTAGTTAAGAGTCCACAGAAGCACTTACCTCACACCAACTGGTTTAACAATGATCCCCTTATGTGGATATGGTCGCGAAGGCAGCGTGGACACCCCACGCAACTAGATTTTGGTCTCCTTAGGAACCGGCCATTCCATGTGCTTTGCCGATTCCTCCACCTCATACTCTCCCTCCTCCAACTCCTCCTGCACAACTAGCTCCTCCTCCCCCTCCTCCTCTGCCTCCTCTTCCCTCTCCTCCATAACTAGCTCCTCCTCCCTCTCCTCCTCCGACTCCTCCTCAGAATGGGCAGAGGGGATAGGGCTAGCAACACGGGACACAAGGGTACGACCATTTCGTCTACCCTGGGTACCATCCACCGTGGCTCGTTGTGCGGGTTTGGCCCTGCCTACCTGTGTGGAACGTGTCGCACCGGTGCCCTTCTTTATGACCCCCGTCAACTTGCCTAACCTTTCAATCACATTGCCAAGTCTCACAACTTTGTTGTTCTTTTTGTTCCCTGGCATCTTCTTAACACCTGCTCCAAGAAACAATAATGCGATTAGTTCATGTTGAAAACTTCATATCCAAAACAAAATCAGTTCAAAAAGGCACATTTAACAGATCATATGCAGAAGTAGAGCAGTTCAAAAGATCAATTTCAAAACTTCATATGCAAAACGAAAGCAGTTGAGAAGGGCATGTTTAAAAGTTCATATGCAAAAGTAGAGCACTTCAGAAGTTCATGTTTAAAAGTTCATATGCTATCAAAAAAAAAAATCATATGCAAAAGTTCACAATCATAGGGCGAGAACTTCTTGGCAAGAAGCACAATTTCATAGAACATAGAGTTGTCTTACATCTTGGATACTAAGGAGTATATTGCAGGTGCCTTCCAGGAAGTTTACTTGATTTCCTGGTTATATGTCAAAAGAACACATCTTGGAAGACAAAAATATGTCCTGGTTTACTTAATATCCAGCTTCTTGGTTATATCCAGATACGAAAGACAGAGATCCAGAAAGTTTACTTAATGTCCTGGAAGACAGAGATCCTCACCTCACGTCGGTGCTAGGTGCTATGTGGGCTGAGGATAATTGGCCATGAGCAATTTAGTTGGAGGTGTCCCTGGGAGTCTTCTTCCTCCAAACTGACCAAGTTGACAAGAACATCGAGTCAGCTCAAATCTTGCTACCCTGTTATATATATATGTACTACTCAGAAATAACAGGTTGCAAATAACAAATTGCAGACTACTCTGAATTCAAGCTTTGACTCATCAAAAGTCTGCGACCTGTTATATATATGTACTCATTAAAAGCTTTTACTCTGAATGCAAGTTTTTCTTGCTGCCATGAGTGAAAGCTTTTATTAACTAAAAAGTACTCTGTTATTGTATCTATCACGGCGCAAATTGGCAGAATTTAATTTACTTCTGAACTTTTACAAATTTCTGAAACTCACAAAAAATTGATTATGCGAGACAGTGAATCAAAATACTACTTTGACAGTGTCAAACTACGCATATTTGTATTAGAACATATACAACAGTGATCATGTCTGTTGGTCGGGTAGCTACTTGACCATGGTAATGCTATAAAGCCTTGTACAGTTTTTATTTTCGGTTGGTATAACATTGCACACTTTCTATTTCTTCAGTCGTATCAGGCCTTGCTTGGTAGCTTTGTTCAGATACGTTTGAGACCCAGCACAACACGAACACAGATGAGGGATAGGAGTTGAGGGGCGCTACCTTGGGCCTCGATGCGTGGTGGCGACCGTCGACGAAGCAGAAGAGTTGAAGAGGACGGCGGTGCAGGTGGCCGGCAGCGTCGGAGTCTAAGAGGAACGGGGCGGCGACGCCTGAGGAGAAGGTGCTCGGGGCGCCAGTGTCGGTGACCTCGGGCCGGGCGGAGACGTTCCCGGCGTTCTTCTCATCCTCGCCGAGCACCTTGCCGCCGGAGGAGGCCCAGCGACCTCAACCCTAGCGAACGGGGGACGGGGGGCGGCGGCGGCGGCCGGGCATGCTCGGGAGAGGAAAAGGCGATGTGTGGGGTGGGGGCGGGGGAGATCTGGAGGAGAGGAACGGCGCCGGAGGAGGGGCGGCGCGGCGGCCGGTGGGTGGGTGGGCGGAGACGGCGGGGCGGGCACAGAGGATTTCGGCGGCGCAGGGAATGGGGGGAAACAGAGTGAGCTTGTGGATTTGGGGGGATTTTAGCCGGGCAGGGAGAGGATTTCAGCTTCGCGCGTGATTTTTGCTAAGTCCCGCGCCTTCATGAAAATGTAAGCCGAGTGTCAAGTAGTGTTACACGGTTTACATTCTTATTTCATTACAACTATTTTCTTTATTTTACTTTACTTTTTTCTTTCATATTTTTTTAGTATTTTCTTTTTTTAACCGGTTGGACCGGTCGGCTTTTCTAAAAGCCGGTCAAACCGGTCAATCTCTGTTTTGTTCGCAAACAAACCCTATCGGGCACCACCACTCCCCTCCACTACCACACTTATCTGGCCATGCCGCAGCGACGCCGCCCCTCCCTCGCCGCGATCTACATTTCTCTCCTGTGTTCTTTCGACCCTCCCTCACACGGTTTTCAGATATGAGCCAATCCGTAGGGCCCGCGTGATCTACGCCTTTGACTGGAGTCAAGAAGGGTTTCACCGGGGTGAACTCCTCTTGGTTTGTGTTACGGCAGGCCATGGCGACATGCCGGAATAATTTTGAGCACACAACTTCACAAGATCCCCTGCCGGCGGTGCCAAGTGCGGCATCCGCACAGTAGGTGCATAACCTTCCCATAGGACTATGGTGTTTGTGTGGCAAGTGTCGCACCAAAGATGTATATTGCATATTTAAACATCACACCATCATTTAATACATATATTTGGACCACATGGAGATGGGTGTGCTCTTCCAACCCTCACTCGCACGGTTTTCGGAGATGAGCCGATACGCAAGGCTTGTGCGATCTACACCTTTGACCGGACTCAAGAGGGGTTTGACCGGGGTGAACTCCTCATGGTTTGTGTTATGGTAGACCATGGTGACATGCTGGAACAAGTATGAGCACATGCCTTCACAAGATTCCCTCCCGCCGGCGCTAAGAGCGACACCAAGACCGTAGGTGCATATCCTTCCCACAAGATTATCGTGTTTGTGTGGAAAATGCCGCACAAAAGTTTAGTACTGGATGTTTAAGCATCACACCACCCTTTCATGCATATATCTGGACCACATGCAGGTGGGTGTGCTCTTTTGACCTTCCCTCACATGGTTTTCGGAGATGAGTCGACCCACAATGCCCGCACGATCTACAACTTTGATCGGACTCGAGAGGGGTTTGAAAGGGGTGAACTCTACTTGGGTTGTGCTACGGTAGGTCATGTTGACATGCCAGACCAAGTTTGTGCACATACCTTCTCAAGATTCCTCACGGGCGATACTAACTGCAGCACCTTTGTTGGTGCAGACCCTTTCTGTGAAATGTCGTGTTTGTGAGGCAAGTGTCGCGTCGAAGTGTTGTATTGGGTATTTAGACATCACACCACCCTTTTATAAATATATTTGGGCCACATGCTAGTGGGTGTGCTCTTCTGACCCTTCCTCACATGGTTTTCGGAGATGAGTCGATTCATAAGGCCTGCGCGATCGACGCCTTTGACCGGGGTGAACTCCTCTTGATTTGTGTTACGGTAGACCATGATGACATGCCAGAATAATTTTGAGCGCACGATTTCACAAGATTCCCTCCCGGCGGTGCCAAGTGTGGCATCAACATTGTAGGTGGATAACCTTCCCGTGGGGCCGTCGTGTTTTGTGTGGCAAGTGTTGCAAGAAAGTTGTATATTGGATATTTAAACATCAAACCACCCTTTAATACATATATTTGAACCACATGCAGGTGGGTGTGTTGTTCCAACCCTCCCTCGCACGGTTTCCGGAGATGAACCGATCTGCAAGGCTTGCACGATCTACGCCTTTGACTGGACTTGAGAGGGGTTTGACTGGGGTGAACTCCTCATGGTTTGTGTTATGAGAGACCATGGTAACACTCTAGGTGCATATCCTTCCTACAATATTGTCGTGTTTGTGTGGCAAATACCACACCAAAGTTGAGTGTTGGATGTTTAAGCATCACACCACCATTTCATGCATATATTGGACAACCTACAGGTGGGTGTGCTCTTACGACCTTCCCTCGCATGGTTTTCAGAGATGAGTCAATCCGCAAGGCCCGCGCGATCTACGCCTTTGACCGGACTCGAGAGGGTTTTGACCGGGGTGAACTCTACTTGGTTTACCTTACGGTAGGTCATGGTGACATGCCACACCAAGTTTGTGCACATACCTTCTCCAGATTCCTCACCGGTAGTACTAAGTGGAACACCTCTATAGGTGCAGAACCTTTATGTGTACTGTCTTGTTTGTGAGGCAAGTTTCGCATCAAAGTGTTGTATTGTGTATGTATACATCAAACCACACTTTCATACATATATTTGGGACACATGCTGGTGGGTGTGCTCTTCTGATGCTGCCTCGCACGGTTTTCGGAGATGAACTGATCTACAAGGCCTGCGTGATCTACGCCTTTGACTGGACTCTAGAGGGGTTTGCCCGGGGTGAACTCCTCGTGGTTTGTGTTAGGGTAGACCATGGTGACATGCCGAAATAATATTCAAGGGTAAATGGAGAGAGATGAGAAAATTGAGGGCATGGAAAATAAGGGTCATTAAAACTGTCGGGACAGAATGGGTGCGAAAGAGAAGAAAGGAATCATATTTAAATGGTAAATATATATATGCAATGAAAAGCATTTTAAAACTTATGTTCTTGCAAAAAATTTGCAAAGGATAAGCCGAGTGTATGCAGGAAGCACTCGGCTTATAAGACATGTAAGCTGTGTGCTAGAAGAAAGCACTCGGCTTATAAGGCGTATAAGCCGAGAGCCATGCCGGTGTGCACGGTTTATAGGCTCCTCCGTGACGACGCCGTCAACGACCTTCATTGTAGACACGTGGCAAATATGTTCGCCGAGTGTGCGCTATAAGCCGAGTGCTTTTTTGTATAAATACCGTGTGCATTATTTAAGCCGAGGGCTTTTCTGGGCACTCGAGTTACAAGACACTATAAGCCGAGTGCTTTTTGTTTGCCGGGTGTTGTTTATCCGGCACTCGGTTTAGAGGGAACGTAAGCCGAGTACCTGATAAATAGCTCACGGCTTATAGGCTAACACACGGGAAAACGGAATTTTCCTGTAGTGATTCACACTATACCAGAAGTGTAACATCATCAAGTTCAACATGGTCATGAGATTATAAAAGCTAACCCGTCTCGGAAGCAAGTCAACATCCAATTCAGCATGGTCATATGATTACAAAAGCTAATTAGCTAACATTAAGTTCAGTAATATGAGCAGGAACACAAGAGAGCAAAAGCCAACAGTGGCAATAGAGAGATAAAACTATGATGCCATAGCTTGGTTCAATTGCCTCCATGAGTGCCATTCCATTTGAGATGCGACGCCAAAAATGACCAACAAAATATCAGTGATATTTGTCCCGCTTCCAGATGTCTCTATTTTGTGCCTGGCAAATTTGGCAAAATTTCTCATAATTATTAAATATATCACTTTAAATATGAAAGCTGATACATGCACACATATGTAATGAAATTAAACTTGAGTGATGCAACAGTAGAGTGAAAGTCTCATGAATATGGGAAGAAATGTTACAAATGTTCTGCATCCTTTTGACACTATCAATCCAAAGTGATTATTTCTATGTGCAATTTTTTTAACGAGCTTTAGTTAAATTATGTTCTTGATGAATAACAGTGGCTCTGAACTGTACATGACCATAAGAAGTCCATCCATAGACATACCCTTTTTCCTTTGATATTATGATATACAATAATCCTTGATAAATAAAGTGTATCTAAGTCAGTAGTATAACAAACTACCTGGATAGACTGGGCCTCAATGGAACCTCCTAGAGTATTGATCCATACATGGCGTTAGGTGCACCACTACCGACCAACTCCAACACCCTGTTGACAGCCCGCCTTGCCGATACCTACCCGCCCACACTTGGTCCTCTTGCTCGGGACACTGCATAGCAGGCAACACATAAACTTGATCACACAAACCTTAATCAATTTTCTGCTTGCAAAATAAAAGAGCATATTCCTAAACCACAAAGATGGGACGATGACCATCTCGTTCAGAGGAGGTAGTGTATGATTAAAAATGGTAGTTTGTTGTATTAAAAAATTGTAGAAATTGGGGTGGACATCCGTGGATCTACCATGTAAGGAATATACCGAACATAATTTGGTCTCACTATTGGTAGAGCTTAGGGAACAACAAAGTAATGCAGAAAACAAAACATGGGACTGTACATATTCTGCATAACACACCATTGCACCATATAGATACAAGACAGATCAATTAGAAGGGGCAACTTGTGCTCTGTTTATGAGAGAAATAAATCAAATAATATTGCAAGATACTGAAAAATGATGACAAAAACAAATCAAATAATATTGCAAGATACAACACAATATGAAAGATCATACCTCGACAAAGCAAACCAGGGACGGTAGATCCGCGGATGGCCACCGCAATTTCTACAATTATGCAAAATAAAATACAAGGTAAGAAAATCACTGAATTATAATTGGAAACTGAATTTTGTTCTGAACCATAGCATGCACTTGACAAAGTTAAATACACAGAAGGAAAATATCATATGCGGTAAAGATCGTGGAGAGATCGAATTGATTGGAGTCTCTACTAAACACTTAACGACTTCATCATATGGCCATTATGCTTGCTTCTGACAATTTTGCTTCTAACTAAAGTACAAAAGTATCCAATGAGATCGGAAACGCGCCTTGGCGCGAGGGTGCCGGTTACAATGTTGTGACCAAGTACGTAATGCACAATTTGATAGCTCATTTGATAAGAAATCGCATAGGACTAAAAAAATCACTACCTTTAACTATGTAATCACCTGGAAAAAATTGCATAATTGTTATGATAATCCTGCTGGTACAAACTATGATAGTTAGGATAATAACCTTGGTGTTTCGTATGAAAAAAAACACCAACAATCATGAGGCCCTTAAGGAATACGTAAGGTACATGGTTCACATACGTATTCTAGATGCAACAATTGATGAGCATACAAAATGATTTGAAATTTCCTCACAAACATATAGAACATGGAAGCAAACTGCAGATAGAAGAGAAATAAGGCAACATGCAAAACAGAAACTGGCCTCACCATGATACCTGTTGCTTTTGCGATCAAGGGTTCGTCACCCAAAATTTCAAAATGAAGCCTGAAGATTCAGATCAATAAAAAGTACACTGTCACTGCTTGCACAAGCAGCACCTCTGGAATGAGAGAAATAGAAGTCTTCCAACAGAAAACTAAGGTTGTGCCCTTACTTTTTCACTTGATTAGAGATGATATTAGCCTCACTGCTAATGAGCATGTGAAGTAACCCCTCTTTGTTGTACAGCCGAGAGAGCTCCAGACTTCCTTTTTCCTTTTTTTTACCTTTAACTGTACTCACTCCGTGGAACAACAGGGATTCTGTTCTTCGCTTCAAAAATGAAAATTGTGTCTTCCAGTTAGAAGTCTCCAAGTTTGTTACGGTGTAAAGTTATGTAGCAGAAATCTTAACTCAGCTATTATTTATGCTGACAGTAAAATCAACATAGTTACATAATACTGAAGTGCATCCTTAGAACAAAAATAACAAGGAGATCTTAATGCCCATAAAATTGGAAAATGACACCATTGAATAGACAAACTAATATATATTATTTGGAAATGTGTATTTATATGGTTATCAAATAAGAATTAATTCAGAGTAGTAAATAGATGTCAGAGGATCCTAATTCTACAGTCTCTACTACAAATACCAACAATGGCTTTTTCATCAAAGTTGTAACATAATAATGTAATCAGGTAGCATGAGAGCATGATTAATTCAGAGCAATATGAATGGAATAATCCCTGAAGACAATCATTAGTACAAAGCACATATGATGAACATTAATTCAGAGCTAACCTTCCAGAATACGACCCTGTTCCATCTCATGCAGTACCTTCTTTGCTGCGGTTATGTGACGCTGTAGTTTCTTCTTTTCGTTCTAATCCTGTAACGTAAAATGTACAGAGAAGAAATATCACCATTCAGTACTAATTTAGTGTAACGAAAGTTGCAAAAGGGGTAAAATGCATCAATGGCAGAATCTGAAACAATCATGTTAACTACTACCATTGTCCTATGATATAAGACGTTTTACAGTTCACAATATTTTGAAACCCTAAATTAATCCATGATATTATAGAGGTTTCTAACTATAACCACCTTAGCTCTATAAGCTTAACATTATGTGTGATGAGAAAGAGTTGCAGTTGCAAGTAACAGAATTAAATTAATATTTGTGCCACCGTAAAACTGGAGTGGTGCCAATCAAGTCAACAACCTATACAACGCAATCTATGCAACAGAAATATCTTTTTCCTAAGGATTAGTGTCCTATTGCTTTGCGAAAAAAACTTGGATTTACAATCTGCAACCCTATGTTTGTCCCATTTATCCCAAAAATTCAAGTCATGTTTGTGTGTAATAGCTCATACACTAATGCAGCAGGATGCCGTAGGATTAATAAATGAGATCAGATCATATATTCTTTCTATTTGTATAAGACTACCAATTTTTGAACTTCATGCAGTCAATGATATTCTACTTGTAACATAAGTACTCCCTCCGTTCGAAAATAACTGACGCAGTTTGAGGTCAAAACTACGTCAGTTATTTCCGAACGGAAGGAGTATTCCATTACCACTCACCTAGCACAAATTACAACTCAATTAGCAACAAATATTTCTACCGAACCTAGTCCTTGGCCAGGGTCAGGGGACCTTGAATCCTAGAAATTTGTAGAGGATGCATCATCTGGAGCAATCTATCACAACTCACAAAATCACCCAAGAGGCAGGTACAGACTATGTTAACCATTTCCTTGTACAGAATATGTTAACTTAAACCATGCTGGAGAGATTTCTCACCAACAGCGGATTAATTAATTTTATGATTAACACACAAGGTCGAGCTAGCCACCAACGACACAAGGACTAAAATCTCATGTCTTCTCACAAACACCCAGTCAAAAACTAAAACTTCATCTCATCAGAATCATATTAGCTTTGTCCTAATCAATTGAAACGACCACAAATCCCAGTAAAATAGGTATAGTTGTTTGAACAAGCCTCTGCTTTGCATGAGCAGAAACAAATAACTCTAAATCTATTGCTGAAAACATTATAGAAAATCATGAAGATTAACAATACTGATATTTTTTTGGTTGTTCAGTTCACCACAATACTGATATAGTTTTTCGATTGTTCTAACTTTCACAAAATTTAGCTGCTTGAATAGGTGAATAATTTATGTAAAGAAGGACAACATACTTGCATTCCACATCAAAACCAAGAAATGAATAGTTGGTCAAGCTGAACTCCAATTTGGAACTCCATGGACGTTTCTTCAAGCAGAAGTGGGCTATTCTTATGCGGTTTTTAGCCCTTCCTATGAATCCCTAAATTAAATGTTTGAAAACCATGCAATGGAAACAACCAGAAGGTAAAAACACTAACCGTACCAAAGAATATCGGGGATCAGGTCATCTCGGCAAGAAGGTTTTTATTCTCTGTTTTTGTACTTACAAATCAAAGACAAAAGTACTATTCTTGAAAAAAAACTAATGATATAACCTGGCTGTAAAATCAAATATTTACAACCCGCTAATTATGCTATCTAATCTAAGAATGATAATCTCATCTAAATATATGTTTGTAATTACATAGTTATAAAATACATGAAGAATAGAACATAGCCATATGATTCTCTAAGAAAAGGAAGTTCAGATAAATGTAAACCACATCAGAGCCACTCCCACCTTCCATTAAATTATTTGGTGGTTTTGACTTCAAGAGAAACTCAACTTTCCGAGTAGAAGTGCTCTCCTCGTCAGCCAATCATGATGAGGAGCAAAACACTTGCATGAAGTCCAAAGGAAGCATCCATGCACATACATGAAACCAAACAGGGAAAAACTTTATTATGACACACGACTATTTCAATAATCAACAAACAGTGCGTTATCCAAGAATGCACCATTATTGATCTATAACATCTCCTTCAACATGCAAGATTTTCTACCACAGAAGAGACGCACCGGGCTCACACCCACCCACAGAGCCCGACAAATGAGCCCCAAACAAAATGACAGAGTAGGCATATATATGCAAACGATCCATCCATTTTCTTATTGTACCATCCGCTAAACTTGCATAAAGAAAATGGCAGAGTAGGCACATGCTAGAAAGCTAACACACAAGCTTAATCAAGACAAGCTGAGAATGGTTAGTAACTACATTTTAGGTATTGGAAACAGTTACTCCTCTACAACCTAGAAAAGCAAGATTTAGAGTTTAACTCCTGAAGTAAACAGGCAGGAATAATGCATCCGTACAAATGGCCTTACCTTCATATTTCTTGAACAACATCCCAACAAACGTAGCAACCACCAGTTCTTTCTTGCCCAGTTCAATAACTTCATCAGCAGCAAATTCCAAGGCAATATGATCCCAGAGCACCACACTGGTTTGCTTGCCTCTATAAACAGCAAAGTATAAATAAGGCTGTTATGACAAAGGAAAAGTGATACAGCCATAAATATCAGTACACACATGTGAGGTTCTTGACATATATGAGCCCAGACGGTTTTTGCTAATTATGGGTATGTTATCTAACTACAACCTAGACGCCCGCACATCCCCTGCCGTTGCGGACACATTTATCAAACCAGAATGATAGCAGAACACATTTAGGGGATGGAATTATTCATACATGGTAAATATTGACTACAAATGGATGGATAGACTCGCTGGAGAAGTCGTGTTCCCAAAAGAGATCACATGGTAGTTTACATGGTGGATTACATGAGAGAGAGAGAGAGAGAGAGAGAGAGAGAGAGAGAGAGAGAGAGAGAGAAGAGATTGTACATCAAATCTGAATGAGAAGCACTCTAGATAACACCCATTGATTTTGATAATCAGCAGCATCAATATATATCAGAACAATCTTTAACCATAATATCCTATACAACACATGGAAAACAAAATTAGCCTACTCAACCTATAGAACTTTCTCCAAGATTCAATATTAAAAAAGAAGAGCATAATATGTAGGTACACATGACATAATCATGTAGTTAATCACAAGAGCAGATAAGAACATGTAAAGGAAGTAACAAACATATATACTATAAGAGCAGTTTAATCAATCCTAATTAGGTCTCTGTGAATATTTACTCTCGATTAAAATTTTAAACAAGGTCACATTAATTCGGTTAATTTAGAATAATTAGAGAAAGCACATAACCAATTGGAGCTAGATATATGCATCAAAAAGGCCTAATTACCTATACTACAATCAAAAGTATCATATACTGTTATAGATCTGCTATACCTGGGGCGTGTAGAGGTAGCAGAGGCGGAGCTCCTTCTTGTATGTGTGTCGGATCTCCTCGTCCAAGGCCGACGGTTGCGAGCTCGCCAATCAAACCCTGGGTCAGGGCCACGGGAGGTGGAGGCGAGGCATGCCGGCCAGGATTTTTAAAAGGGAACATAGAGCAGCATGAGCATGAGGCGTAGAAAAAATGGGGTCACCTTAAGATCAAGAAACAATGGTCCTCTCTCAGTTCAAATCAGAAGGAAAGAACCACTATTATTGATTAGAGTTATTCTTAATTAGGAAAAGCACTACAACACGGGATCCTAAGCTACAGTTGAGGCATACAAAACTATAAGTGTCTGTTTATATAAACAACCTTTAGTATCTCAACCAGAACCAAAGCAAAAAAAAGTCATGGTTAAGTAACCAGCAAAGGAGGAATGAATCTTTTGGGCTTTTAAAGTAGCAAGACATGAAAAGTTCTTTTTTGCCTTCAATATTACACACAGTAGGGGAGGTAGCTGCTGTTTTATTGCACAATGGGCTCAGGTTCGCCTTTCCTCGATCATATAACCTACCCCCATCATCTCTTATCATCAGATCAATCTGTTTATACAGTAGAGCTGACCTGGTTATCACTCAACAAGAATGACCATCCAAGGACAACAACAAGTATCACAGGATCAAAAAGGATTCTAGAGACAAGAGGGAGGATCCAACTAGATACCCACAGGTGCCTCGACTGCTCAAGGGCACACTTATTTCAGCGACGGTTAATCATCATCGCCCTAGCAAGAATGGCTTCCGACCGATGGGGCATGTGATACACGCGCGGTGGCATGAGATGTCTCACTGTGGGAGTAACTTTCATTGCTACAGGAGCTCGGTCTTGATCCAACGGCCGAGATCAATCCAGGGCGAGATCCGACGACCAGAATTGCATCAGAAATCGATCCGACGGGCGAAAGTGCCTGAGCTCTGAGCAGCCAGTGAACTTGCCGCAGGTCTTATTTCTGGATGGATCACCAGATCAATATGTTCTTACGAGGGTGAAACTGCCCTGGTTCTCACTCATCATAAATGACCATCCAAGGACAGAACCACTAAAATAAGAACGTGATCAAAACGGCTGAAAGAAACGAGGGAGGATCCAAATTAATACCCACAAGTGCCTCGATTGCTCGAGAGCATGCCTATATCAGCCATAACTAATCATCATGACCCTGGCCATGTCCCATACAGTAGCCAAAGCAGCCTAAGCAGAGCAGGGGAAGATGGAGCTCACAAAGGGAGGTTGTAGCCGAGGTAGTACTCAGTGGGCGTCGGGGTTGTGCCTGAACACCGTCCAACCGGCGAGGAACCACGTCGGAGTTGCGCCTTGCACCATACCGCCAACGAGCACGAACGCCACTGGCACTGAAGCGGCCAAGGAGACGAGTAGGCGATGTGTAGCACATATAGGAGCACCATCAGAGGCGGAGATGACCGGGGCGTAGTCAGTTCTCTTTTAGCTACAATCAAGGATAAGATTTGTTAGAACATTCTTCGTGTCAAAACTTATCATCATGCAAGCAATAATGGGCCTATCTATTAGCTCCTTGTAGTGCCGAAGGTAAAATCAAAAGGCCTTTTACTGCCACCTTACATCGAGACAGTACAACTATAGTGGTTATAGTCTCAGGTCAAAGCATTAGTAAGTACATGACCAACAGTACAACTATAGTGGTTATAGTCTCAGGTCAAAGCATTAGTAAGTACATGACCATAAGTACGTGACAGCGAACAAAATTTTAAATGTAAGGGAAAAACAGAGATTATGTCAGTTGTGCCATAGTACCTCATTGGCCGCTGGATGGCAAGTGGCACTACCGCCAGAGACACGAAGAGGACCAGCAGGGCATCGATTAGTTGGAACACGCCAAACTGTAATAGAAAGTTAAACTTTGCAAATCAGGTTCCTACAAAAGTTAACTTTACAAAGCAACAAACAATATGTGCTACTATATTCAAAGTATTAAAAGGTGAAAGAAATAGATAACAGATAAATCACAAAACTGGTAGAACTATTTGCCAACTAAAATATAAATATCCTAGCCATGCTTAAATATCCTGCTGGCACAATCAGTTTCTGATCAATGGTGTATTTCAAAGCAAAAAAAGGCAGGGAAATGCTTTACGGCTCCAGAAAAAAATACTGGCCAACTAATAGAAATCAAAGGATAAATACAAGTGATGCAAAGAAAATATGACATCAAATATTGGCCAATTAATAGATCAAAGCATGGCTCAACACAATAACAAAAATCCACTCATAGAGTTCCATGCCAACCTAAAAGGATTAAGATGTCAAACGGTCGAAAGAAAAGCCTACAGTTTTATAATGCAATTTTTTCCTGACTCACGATATAATTATATGTGAAGCTCTAATGTAAGTTCAGAACATACACAATTTAGTGCCTCAAAGCTACAGTTTATATGTGCTTGTTGCTGCCTCCATTGTCATATAAGCCTCTCATTATTGACACCACTCTTGAAAGACGCAGCCAGACCCCCATTGCACTACTGCCAAAGTGTCTTTGTATGTTGTGCTAACTACACTTGAAGCCTTGAAGACAAAATACATATATCTCAGGCAATGTAACAATCTGTCCCAAGAGATTGTGGTTAGCCAAGATCAATTCAAGGCACATATCATATAAAAAATAATGCTACAGTATTTCATGATCTCTTAGGCCATTTCCATATTATTTAAAATCAACAAATGATATAGGATTGTGACCTTAGGTAGTTCCACATATATATACCATCGACACGTAGTGCTCCGACTAAAGCTCATACGGTCTATAGAGGAAGTGGGACGAGCAAACCTTCAACATGTACTCATTATGTTCAAAAGTAAACAAAACTGATGTCTCATTGTGGTCATGAAGAACCTTCACATTTTCTATCAGAGCACCAACAAAGATACAAATCATCGGAACCGGTCTTGAGAACATAGTCGCCGTCAACCACTACAACCAGAAGCATCACAAATAAATGATGTAACCAGCTCCTACAAATTCGTGGCTTTTCTTCTCTGCGGAGCTTATACTAATATTTCTACATGCTAACAACACAACATAACATCATAATCAAATGTGCATTTGCTAATCTAGCGAATATCCCCATCTCAAACAAGAAACTATAGCTATTTTCACAAAGCACCTAAAAGCATCACCTGGATTCAAACAACTGCAACCACGGCGTATTTGTCCTATGATTATATGGCCAAGCAAGGACCAAACTTACTAATTACTTCAAAAGTATCTCTAGTTACTTACCAGAGAAGTGGTTCCGACAGCCAAAAGTGCGTGAGTTCTGAGGAACCAGGTGAGGTGCTTCGTTTCTTCTTTGCCTCATGTTGGGGCGAGGGAGGAGACGAAGAGGAGCTGCCGGAGTCCACCAGAGCTGCGCCGGCGACGAAGGCAATGCCCAGCCCCAAACCCTAGCCACGGCTGACACTACTAGGAAAAGGCCTACTAATGGCGCATTGGTTTTGCCTACTAATGACGCATTACCAGTGCGCCATTAGTATCATGCCACTAGTATTTTTTACTAATGGCACACTACTGGTGCGCCATTAGTATCTGTTATACTAATGGCGCACTGCATGGCGCACCATGCAGTGCGCCATTAGTTTTGCCCACAGTGCGCCACTAGTGTATTCTATACTAATGGCGCACCACATGGTAGTGCGCCATTAGTAACAATTTTTTTAATTTTTTTCTTAATCTCAGGTCACTATTTCACCTATGAGATATCCAACACATATATATACCACAAGCATCCATATAACAATCATAGCCAACACACAAGTTCCATCATATATACAATCATAGCCAACACACAAGTTCCATCATATATACATGCATAGCCAACACATAGTTCCATCGTTACATATTACAAAAGTTTCACATTGTTCATCCAACACCGTTATCCATCAATTCACAAAAGTTTCACATTGATACAAAATAAAAACACAAATGGAAAAGAAGCACTCCATCCATGCAAGCTTCCGTGAATTAAATCAAATCTGCAAAATGATAAACAAGAAGTTAGAAGAAGAAAGAGAAGAAGACTAGAAGAATACTAGAAGAAGAAGAACACTAGACGAAGAATAAGAAGAATTTTGGAAAAGAAGAAGAATAAGAAGAAGACTATAAGCTTATTATGTAAACTTGATCATTTTGTGCTAACATAAGTTATTTTGGAGCTAACCTATAGGAAACTAAGCATATAAGCTCTAAGTTTGTATATTAGAGCCAACTTAGGTAAAATGAAGCTAACCTATGTCATTTTGGAAAAGAAGAAGAATAAGAAAAAGACTATAAGCTTATTATGTAAACTTGATCATTTTGTGCTAACATAAGTTATTTTGGAGCTAACCTATAGGAAACTAAGCATATAAGCTCTAAGTTTGTATATTAGAGCCAACTTAGGTAAAATGAAGCTAACCTATGTCATTTTGGAAAAGAAGAAGAATAAGAAAAAGACTATAAGCTTATTATGTAAACTTGATCATTTTGTGCTAACATAAGTTATTTTGGAGCTAACCTATAGGAAACTAAGCATATAAGCTCTAAGTTTGCATATTAGAGCCAACTTAGGTAAAATGAAGCTAACCTATAGGAAACTAAGCATATTAGAGATAACATAGGTAACTAAGTATATATATATATATATATATATATATATATATATATATATATATATATATATATATATATATATATATATATATATATATCATTTTGGAGATCTGACATACCTGACAAAGTTTAGTTCTCATGCATTGTTCTTCTCCTTCTCCTTCCTCAGCCTGATGCGCCAAGAGCGGCGAGGCGGTGGAGGCAGTGGGATGTAGTCTTCTACCACAATTGGCGTGGTCATGTCGTCTGAGATCGCCGGCGCCACCACCGGTGCGTGGTCATTGTCAGGCACCACCACCATCGCGAGGCCACCTTCAGGCATGACCATCGCTAGGTCATCCTCAGCCACCTCCATCTCTTGCCCATGGTCAGCCACCACCATCTCTTGCCCTTGGTCAGCCACCACCAGCGCTAGGTCATCCTCAGCCTGATGCCCATCGTCATCCTGCAGCTCCTCATCCTCACTCTGCTCCTCTTCTCCCGCACTCCAGTCCGGATCATCCTTCTTGTTGTCTATGCTGCTGCCAGAATCGCTGCTGCTTTCGCTACAGCCAGAATCATTACTGCTTTCGCTACAGCCATAGTCACTGCTGCTTTGGCTGTAGTCAGTGTCACTGCTGCTGCTCCCACTACCTGTCCAAAATGCAACAATGACTGTTAACAATCGATGTGAGACAAAGCCAAATGTAGAGGAATAAGAAGAGGCAGAACGTACCGGCATCATCATCGTTAGCGTAGCGCATGCGACACATAGTCGTGTTGAACACCTTCACAATGAGCATGGTGGCGTCGTCGTCGTACCTGAAGAGAAGGAAGTACCCCAGCCGCAGGTCGTAGGCACGGTAGAACTTCTCCCACCCACGAGACAAGTACATGTGGCCCTCCTTGATCACCAACTCCACATCCCACTGCCTGTTAAACCCGCTGTCGGCCTGTCGCAGCTTCACATTATTTGGCGGATCTTCACCCATCAGCATGTTCATAAAACTGTCAGGCAGCCTCTGCAGTTTGGGACAATGAGTGATGTAGCAAACAACAGATATCATAATGAGATGGGTGAAGGGGAGATCTCTCGTTTTATATACCTGCGTCATGGATGATACTGAAGTCTCAAGTATGATAGTGAAGAACTCGGAAGCATCCAACTCGTACTGCGGTGTCGCAGAGCGGCGGTGGCTGCTTCCCGCCATCTCTGATAAGCAGCAGAAGAGACCAATTAGTACCCTTACAACAGATCATAAAACATGCATGATAACATGCATGATGCCCACCATGCATCATTTTCTAACCAAGGCATAGCTCAGAAAAACCACTTGCTTTGACCAGAACTAGCTGATTACCCCAAATCTCATGGTAAAATTAGCAAGGCAGAGCATTTCTCTTACATGACCATAGCAAGAATGACACACTCCCCTAATTATTTTGCCTGCCACTAGGATGAGCACTTAATATGGATTGATTGTGCTTTCATTTTAAATTTGCAGGTAAGAACAATGAACTTATAGAAACTCCTTAATATGAATATTATACCGATGATAAAAGAAGTGAGACAAGAAGTGTCTGCAGCCTTGAGTAGATTCCCGGGACCTGAAGGTTGTTCACCCTGCTCATATCAAATATTATGTTGTATTAGCAGCAAGTAGATGTAAACTAACCTATAGCTGGAAACTAAACATATAAATGGTTGAAATACATAATTCTAGCTGTAAACTAACCTATAGCTGGAAGAAACTAACTAGAAAAAGTGAAACATGGGAGGAACCTGCTGTCAGTTTTAAAGAAGCTGATTTTTTTTGAGGGGTAAGAAGCTAAATTGGTCATTCTCCATAGAAATCATACCAATTCTAGCTACATGGGGGAGCTGCTAATTCATCTTCACCAACCAAATTCAGTGAATTAAGCACATAATCCAGTCAAGCTAGCTATCACTACCAATTGCGGCTACTTCAGTTTTAAGCAAGCATCACTATGGTACTCCAAATCATTAAGTCAAGCTACTACAGTGCAAGCTAGTGCTACTGCATCAATGGCCATGTAATGCTTCTGGGGCCTGAGTGGATATGTTTATATGCAAATTGACCATAAAGCAGTGATCTGCACATTGGTCCACATGTCTGAGTCAACTAACTTGGGACATCTAAGTAGGATCTTTGACACAAACAGTACATCCCCCATGGTCATGGAAGCAACTGACAAGCGTCGACAGATCAGATCAACAACTACGTTCGTTTAATACAAAAAATCAACTAGAAATTCAACAGACACAATTAAATAAAGTAATTTTACAATGATATTAAGTAGGACAGACAAAAGGCCAAGTAGCACAAGGGAGGAACATTTTTTGCAAGATCATCTACACGGTACATGCACACTTCTGTACGGCTACACTATCTGACCTTTCCTACTCCTACTCCTCCCAACTACCTACACCTACCTATGGCCAAGCAGGCCAGGGAGGGACACACACACAAGCAGCATTCTTCTTGGTGCTGCCATTTTCGCGTCGGGAACTGAAGCAGAAGAGGGACACACCGGCACATCTTCCCCTCTCCAAAACCAAAACAAGATGTGCGGCCAACATCCCTCGCTAGTGGCTATTCCCTAGGAGACAGCTAGTTGCTGTAGTCTACAGAGGATCGTTTACGCGTAGGTGGAGGCGGCGTGCCTCCGCGTCGGCGCGAGCATGAAGAGGGACTCGATGTCCGGCGGCTGGAAGTATCTTAGCATCAGCATCAGCGGCGGCGGGGGTGGAATTTGGCGGGGGTCGGGGCGGGTGGATCGGCGCTGCACCTGGGGTTGGGGCTGGGCCGGGAG
>NC_041391.1:70852953-70899145 GCF_002162155.2 Triticum dicoccoides | reverse complement strand
GGAGGAAGGAGGAAGGAGGAGAGGTACTTGGGCGAGTGCGGCCGGTCGCCGGAGGGGTCGGGGTCGGCGGCGGGGGTGGATTCTGGTGGGGGTCGGGGCGGCGGCGGCAGGGGACGGAGGGGACGGAGGGGGCGGCGGCGGCTGCGGAGGGGGCAGATTAGGTTGAGTGGGGAGGAAGGGAGGGAGGGGAACGGGTGGAGTGAGGGGGAAGCTTACTAATGGCGCACCGCGTGGTAGTGCGCCATTACTAGTTAGAACTAGTAATGGCGCACTTCGACCTGCTGCACCATTAGTATGTATGGAAAATGGAAAGAAAATTAATACTAGTGGCGCACCCTGTTTCTGGTGCCCCATTAGTGTCTTCCACACTAACGGCGCATCACCAACAGGTGCGCCATTAGTATATAGTAGTGGCGCACTACTTCCATGGTGCGCCATTAGTATCAATCCTATCTATAGCCCTTTTCCTAGTAGTGAGGGTCACAAGCGAGCGCAGGAGGCCATCATCCTCTCTCTCTCTCCCTATAGGGACTCGCCCATTGCCTGCAAATTGCCGCCGTCGCCGGGACGGATTCGAGAGAGGAAGAGGAGCGGCGCGACTATGCGCTAGGGGCAGAGGAGAGAGGCGTAGGGGAGGAGGAGGCCGACCCCCTGGGCCATGCCGCCGCCTTTGCATCGCCTCGCCATTCCTCCTTCCCTCCCGTGGGAGCCGGGGCCGGGGCAGGGCGTTAGGGTTTGGCGGCGCCAGATCGGAGGAATGGAAGGAGGAGAGGGAGGCGCGGGCGGGGAGGAGGCCGGGTGGCGGCGGGGAAGGAGGAGACGGAGGCGCGGGTTGGGAGGAGGCTGGGCGGCGGCGGGTGAGGAGGAGAAGGACGACGGCCACGGCCACGACGAGGCGCGGGTTGGGGTGGCCGAGGCGGCGGGTCATTGGCCACGGCGAGGGCGAGGGGGCAGGCGGGACAGACGGGGCGGGGCGGGGCGAGCGAGACGACGAGGCGGGACGGGGAGTGACGGCTAGGGTTCTGCCCATAGGAGCGGCCCCGTTTTATACGGGAGGATGCGAAATGACGAAAATGCCCTCAGGGGGCGCTGGAATTACGCGCGGTGGCATGAACGAGACGGTAACTATTCATTCCAGCAGTAACTTTTTTTGATCCGACGGCCCAGCTTTCTCCAGATGTCGATCCAACGGACGAAAACGCATCAAGGAAAATGATCCGACGGCCGAGAGTCGCTGAGCTCTGAGGAGGCTCGGTGGAGCTTTCATCTTTTATTTCTGGATGGTTTGTACGTTTCACGTTGCTGATTCTTCTTTTTAGAGTTTGTATATGTTTCCACCTTGATGACTTTTCCCACCATAAAAATCACGTATGTTTCAAGCCTTCCGCCCAAAACTTTTTTTCTGCTGATTCTTGCTTTGATGATGAGTTTCAAAAAATTTCATCCAACTCAAAAATTGTTCATGGAGTTCAAAAAATGTTCACGGAATTAAAATTATGTTCAAGAGTTTCAAAATTAGTTCATGAAATTCATATAATGTTCAAGAAATTCACAAAATGTTCATCTAATTTAGATAATGTTCATGAGTTTCAAAAACTGTCCATGCAGTTATAAAAAATGTTCATGAGTTTTAAAAAACATATTCGTGAGTTTCAAAAATTCTTCATGTAATTTGATAATTTTCAATATTTTCAAAATTTTGTTCATTAAACTGGAATAACGTACATGAAATTTAAATAACGCTCATGAGTTTCTAAATATGTTCGTCCAAACTCAAAAAATAATCACGAATTTTTTTAAAAAAGTGTTCACAAGTTCCAAAAAACCTTCACCCAACGAAAAAATTGTTCATGGAACTCAAAAAAATTTAATGAGTTTAGATAATGTC
Source organism: Triticum dicoccoides (assembly GCF_002162155.2). Lineage (NCBI taxonomy): Eukaryota > Viridiplantae > Streptophyta > Magnoliopsida > Poales > Poaceae > Triticum > Triticum dicoccoides. The sequence goes on along the minus strand of NC_041391.1, from coordinate 70,897,257 downwards.
ATGAGTTTCAAATTTTTGTTCATAAAACTAGGAAAATGTTCATGAAATTCTCATGATTTTCATGAGTTTCAAAAAATGTTCGTCCAAACTCAAAAAATTGTTCATTAATTTCAATAAATGTTCACGAGTTGCAAAAAGTGTTCGTCCAACTCAAAAACTGTTCACGGAATTCAATGATTGTTCAATAGTTTGAAAATTTTGTTCATAAAACTGAAAAATATGTTATGAAATTTTAATAATGTTCATGAGTTAAAAAAAGGTTCGCCCAAACACAAAAAGTGGGTCCATTTCTAATGGCGCGGGAATGGTGAGACGGTGCTGGTTGCCAGCGACAGGGTCCCACACAATGAACCAGTGCTGCGTCTTGTGAGAGATGAGTACGAAACCATGGCGGCAGTTGAGGAGACTAAAGCGGTTGACATCACCCCACAACAAGGAGAAGCGTCTCCAGGGGACACGATAAGGGGCCATGAGAGTAGGCACAAAGGAAGTGCTGTGAAATCCTGTGTTGAAGAAACCGAGAAGGCACTATAAGAAATATGTCAACTTATGACCTTCTCTCAGTGACCCCAACTGAATTGGTCGTAAATCCATGGCCATTTTGCTTGGAAGGGCTCAAACCCTGAAATTGCCTTACATCAAATGGTCATAAAGCAGACGAGAGTAGTTCACGACCTTATTTCTACCTGATTACAACCAATATAAATGGTCATGAGGTCATGAACGTGGATGCATTCGTACTTAAGGTGTCGCTCAAGGTGGGCTTGGTCCTCGGTGGAACGAGGCCACCTCCTTTAAAAAAAAATATATGTGCCATGTAGGCCTTGGCCTATCCAGGAAGAAATGTGGGATGCCCTCATATTACTCAAAAAAAATTGTAGTTGGCCCAACGAAAATGGGAAAATAAAAATATCAACAATGTTAATCATGTATTTAAATTTTTCTAAAAAGGTTAATCATGTATTAAATTTTTCTAACCAATATCTACAATATTTTATATGTATACAAAAATGTACAATGTATAAAGAAAATATAGACATCAAAACGTATGTATGAAAAGTTTTTTTTGTTGGAAATATATGAAAATATGTTAATCATGTATTTTAAAAAAGTTAAACATATATAAACAATATGTACAATGTGTCCTAAAAAATGTAGACATGTGTTCAAAATATTAGACATCAAAATATTTATGAAAAATGTTAATAATGTAACTAAAAACTGTTTAATATTTATAAAAAATGTTTCTAGTGTACACAAATTTTTTCATAAAATGTGGTATAATATTTTTGAAAAATGGAGAAGTTTTTTTACAACAAATATTTGTTAGGTTTTTCGAAAAAACCTAATTTTGGGAACTCGGAAAATAGAAAATGAATATGCCGGAATTTGTCTTTTTCACGAGAGGTGGATCAATTTTTTTACATCTAACCATTTGGTCAATTGTACATTAAATATGGCCTAGTATTTTAGAAATTTGATTTGGTCCAATTTTGAAACAATTATTTGGTAGGTTCTTCACAAAAAACTCATTTTGGGCGCTTCAAAAGTAGACAATAATTTTTTTCGTCCAAAGAAAATGAAAACTTCCTTAGGAAACATTGTTTGCCATTGCAATATGCACTCTTGTGCATATTATGAGATCATTTGAACAAACTATGCCATGAATGTGGTCATAAGGTTGATCATTTGGCTTGAAAGCCATTGATCTCAACACATGATAGCTCGTCTCTGAGATCACTTTTTTAAAAAAGTAATCATATTACAAGTGTAAGGGCATATTTTTCCCTCAGGTGTTTTGGTGATTGATGACAATGCTTTTGCGGACTAATCGTGTGCCTTGAGTTTCTCAGGTTATTCATATCTAGGCATGAGACGATTCGGTGCCCCTCGGTGACTATTGAAGTCGGCGTCGTTCTACGTTTCTCTTTGGTGGATTTGAGTCGTAGGAGAGCCGTACTATTAAGAGGGGGTCCGCGTCGGAAAGGTTTGGGTGGAATCAACACGTACACTTGTTCCTCCTTTCCCTGCATTTTGGAGCTTCCCTTTGTTATCTTGGTTGTACGGAAATCTGACGACTACTGCTGTGCTTGCGGTAGTACCGCACGCACACGCGGTAGTACTGCTGGGTGTCACGGTAGTACCGCTCATCTGGAGCGGTAGTACCGCGGCTCCCTGGCCTAGTGCCGCTTCGGTGCGGTAGTAGGGGCGGATGTAATTTTTTACATCCGCGCCCTCCATGGTAGTACCGCTCGTCCACAGCGGTAGTACCACGGAGGCTCACGGTAGTACCACTCCCTAGGATTCGTAGTACTGTGGCCCTCCTACCTAGTACCGCAGTGTCGCGGTAGTAGGCGCGGATGTAATTTTTTACATCCGCGTCCGCACGGTAGTACCGCGCCTCGCGGGCGGTAGTACCGCGTCGGATTTTTGTACCTCCTCCGGTTCAGCGGAAGTAGGCACGGATGTAATTTATTTCATCTGCGCCCTTCCCAGGCCGTGACTTTCCTGCCTTGCGGTAGTACCGCAGGTGGGTGCGGTAGTACCGCGCAAGTGGTAGTACTGCCCCCTTATCACGCTAGTTCCGGCCTGTGTTGCTGTTGCAGTAGTACTGTGGTCAGCCACGGTAGTACCGCACAGCCTCGCGGTAGTACCGCGCCCCTGGAGCGGTAGTACCGTATGTCGCAGGCTGAACATGTGGATAACGGTTGGAATTTGTCCACGACTATATAAGGGGCGTCTTCTACCTCTAGTTGACCACCTCTTCCATCTCCAAGCTCCATTGTTGCTCCAAGCTCCTTTTTCACTCGATCTCTCTCCCTAGCCAATCAAACTTGTTGATTTGCTCGGGATTGGGTGACAAGTGCCCGATCTACACTTCCACCACAGGATATTTGATTCCCCCACTTATCCCTTGCGGATCTTGTTACTCTTGGGTGTTGAGCACCCTAGACGGTTGAGGTCACCTCGAAGCCATACTCCATTGTGGTGAAGCTTCGCGGGATTATTGGGAGTCTCCAAGTGTTGTGGAGATAGCCCCAATCTTGTTTGTAAAGGTCTGGTTGCCGCCTTCAAGGGCTCCAATAGTGGAATCACGGCATCTCGCATTGTGTGAGGGCGTGAGGAGATTACGGTGGCCCTAGTGGCTTCTTGGGGAGCATTGTGCCTCCACACCGCTCTAACGGAGACGTACTTCCCCTTAAAAGGAAGGAACTTCGGTAACACATCCTCGTCTCCACCGGCTCCACTCTTGGTTATCTTATCCCTTTACTTTTGCAAGCTTACTTGTGCTATATCCATTGCTTGCTTGTGTGCCCATTGTCTTTCCATCATATAGGTTGTCCACGTAGTTGCACATCTAGACAACCTATTTCATTGTAAGGTTTAAATTGTTAAAGAAAAGTCAAAAATTGTTAGTTGCCTATTCACCCCCCCTCTAGTCAACCATATCGATCCTTTCAATTGGTATCAGAGCCTCGTCTCTTTATTAAGGACTTTGCCGTCCGAAGAGTATGGTTGACGTCAACGACGGTGCGGAGGAACACTCCGGTGTGAATCCCGTCTCCTCTTCGGCCGAAGGGGGAACCTCGGTCTCTCGTGAGGAATTCAATGTGGCTTTAGACACATTGAAAACCTCCATGACGGCCGAGGTTAAAAGCATGTTTACTGAATTCCTAGAGGGACTCAAACTATCTACCTTGCCGATGAAAGTGGGTGATCCCACTAACAGGGTGACGGATGCTAACCCCGACAAGAGGGAAGCTAATAGTGAAAAGAGTCCGTCTACTAGTGGTAGAAATGGCACCGGCATCTTTGCCCATGTGGAACCCCCGGTGTATAAAGGACCGATCCCCTCTACGCATTTGAATCATGCCGGTCCTCCTCCCAAATATGTGAAAAATGAAGATTTTGATTCTTGGGTCTATCGCTTCAAGCGTCATTTAAAACATGTGAATACTAACCTTTGTGAAGAAGGTTTCTATCCTCATGATCCAAGCAACTTCACCCCTCGAGAAGAAGTGGACAACCAATTCAATGAGAGTGCTCTCTTCATCATCCAAGATGCTATCCTTCCCAAAGATCTCCCTCATCTTCGACCTCATGTCATGGCTAAAGAAGCATGGAAGTGTGTCGAGCATATGTATAGAGGAAGTGCTAGCATTCAACGCTCCAACTATGAAGTGGTGCAAGATGAAGCCGATGAGTTTGCAATGAAAGAGGATGAAGAACCTCGTGAGCTCTTTCGAAGAGTGACCAAACTTGCGGTCGCACTCCGAGATCATGGGAGTAAAGACACGAAAGACAATTGGATCAAGCGCAAGTTCCTCAAGGCCATGATGCCCTACAACAAGGCCATGTCCTCCGTCATCCGCCAAAGACCGGACTTCCACTCCATGACCTCTGGTGAAGTGTTGGATGAGTTCATTGCAATGAACATCTTGGATAAGACCGCCGACAATGCGGTGCTCTGTTCCCAAAGGGCAAAGAAGCCCAATCTTGCCTTGAAGGCCAAGGTTAGTGTGGAAGAAGAAGAAGAAGAGGAAGATGAGGAGAGCAACCCCGAGGACACAAAGTATGATTATCATGAGCACATGGCTCTTGCCTCAAGACAGTTTTGGAGTAAGAAGACTACAAGACCCAACTTCAACAAGAACAACTCAAGTGGCCTCAAAGGGAAGCAACGAGTTAGAACTTGTTTCAACTGTGGCAATGTCAGTCATTTCGTTGCGGATTGTCCATACGAGAAGCGGGAAGACAATGGTGGCAAGTTCATTCGAAAAGACAAAGCTAGTCCTTCCCCAACAAGAACAACTTCACCAAGAAGACTCCTTCTCGCGGGTTGGTGGTTCAAGAAGAATACCGTGAGGATGACGATGATGATGAAGATGGTGAAACAATGGCCATGGCATCCGTTGCCATTGTCTCAACTCCTCGGGTGTCTCTATTCGATGCACCTAACGAGAACATCACCGCCAAGTGCCTCATGGCTAAGGCCACCAACAAGGTAACCCCCAACATCAAAACCACCATTATTCCTAACCCTCCTTCAACGGATGACTTTGATAATGGTAAGGGGTCTAATGTGGAGATCAATGAATTTGAGTCCTTCATGAGTAAGCTCAAGGGCAAATCCAAGAAGCATTTCATTGCTCTCTTGGAACAACTTGGTTAAGCCAATGACATGATCGAGGCTCATGAAGAAACCATCACTAAGATGGAAAGTCATAGTCGTGACTATGCCGATGAGATATCGGATCTCTCTAATGCTCTTGAGGAAGAGCGTGAGCATCGTTTGGCTCTTGAGGAGTCACACAACGATGGTCATGCTAAACTAAAGAAAGATCTTGATCATGATCTTGTTGTGTCTCGTGTTCTAGCTTTCGAGAAGGCTAAACTTGGGGTTGATCATGTTATACTCACAGAGGAGTTTAATGTACTTGACAAGGCCCACAAGGTCTTGAAAAGTGCTCATGCCACCCTCAAGGAGTCTCATGCTCAACTCCAAGTTAAGCTAACTAAGGAAAAGGCCACATTTCCTCACATGGTCTTAATTGATAATGCAAATGCTACTAACCCATGTTGTGAGCATGTGCATCTTGTGGAGGAAAATGCCAAGTTGAAGGAACAACTCGAGAAAGGTCTTGTGTCATGCATACAAGGCGAGAAGAACCTAAATGACCTTTTGAGCAATCAAAAGGAAGTTGTGGGAAAGGAGGGAGTTGGATTTGCACCCAAGTCCAAGAACAAGAAGAAGAACAAGGAGAAGAAGAGCAAGACCAATCGACCTCCTCCACTCACGCAAACCTTTGTGAAGGAGGGAGAAGGTGCTCCTAAGGAGAAGAAGAACAATGGGAAGAGCATTGAAGCCAAAGAGCGCAACGCCATCTCTCCCAACAAAGACGGCGACTTTAACCCCTCTTATGTGTTGTGCCGTGCTAGTGATGGACATGTTTATGCTAAATTTGTTGGTTCTCCTTATGAGTACATTGAATGGTCTATTTGGGCTCCTAAGACCCTTGTTACTAACATCAAAGGACCCATTACTCAATGGGTACCTAAAACCAAGCATTGATCTCTTGTAGGTGTTTGCTTCCGGTGGAGGATCATGGTTGCTCGACAGTGGAGCAACAAATCATATGACCGGGAGCAAGGACTTGGTGGTGGACGTGCACAATATCCCATCTATGCCCACCAATGTCGAATGGGGTGATGCCTCACATTCTAAGGTATTGGGTCTTGGCAAGGTTGTCATTTCTCATGATCTAACGATCGAGAAAGTCATGCTTGTTGAGTCCCTTGCATTCAATTTACTTTCCGTTCGTCAACTCGCACTCATGGGTTTTGCTACCTTCTTTGATATTTATACCGTGGCCCTCTTGTGGAGCAAGACTCTTAACGTAGCCTTTGCTGGGCATGTCGAGAATGGTCTCTATGTGGTTAACTTCTCGGAGCAACCCACTAAGACCGCGACATGCCTAATGGCTAAAGTTGATGTGGGATGGCTTTGGCATCGCCGTTTAGCCCACGTCAATATAAGATCTTTGCAAAGTCTTCTCAAGGGGGACCATATTCGTGGACTAACAAATGTTAGTTTTGCCAAAGATCGTGCTTGCAGTGCTTGTATCAAAGGAAAGCTTCATGAAAAGGCTCACCCTCCTTCAACCATCATCTACTCAAAGAGACCCTTGGAGCTCCTTCACATGGATCTCTTCGGGCCTCCATCTTTTGATAGTCTTGGAGGGAGAAAGTATTGCTTGGTGATTGTGGATGATTATTCAAGAACACTTGGGTATACTTATTTAAGAGGAAGAGTGAGACTCAACAAACCGTCATCGACTTTGCAAATGAAGCTCAACGTCAACACAATGCAAAGATCTTGACAATAAGAAGTGACAACGGCACCGAGTTCAAGAACTACACCTTGGATGAGTTTCTTAGTGATGAAGGGATCAAGCACCAATATTACGCACCATATACCCCTCAACAAAATGGTGTTGCGGAGATGAAGAACCGGACATTGATGGATGCGGCAAGGACCATGATGGCGGAGTTCAAGTCTCCATACAACTTCTGGGCCGAAGCCATCAACACAGCTTGTCATGCATCCAATCGGCTCTATCTCCGCAAAGGCTTGAACAAGACTCCGTATGAGATACTCACCGGGAACAAGCCCAATCTCAAGTACTTCCGGGTGTTCGGGTGTAAGTGTTTCATTCTCAAGAAAGGTGTTCGTTTGTCTAAATTTGAAGCTAGAGCTCATGAGGGCATATTTGTTGGTTATGCTACAAACTCTCATGCTTACCGTGTTCTCAACAAGTCCAACGGACTCATTGAGGAAACGTGTAACGTGGAGTTTGACGAAAATAACGGCTCCCAAGTGGAGCAAAGTGGTACTTGTGATGTAGGTGATGAAATTCCTCCCCAAGCCATAAGAAGAATGGGTATTGGTCAAATCCTACCCATTGAGGAACCCCTTGTGGCCGAAGGAGAAGGACAATGCTCTACTCAAGTAGAGCCATCACCTCATCAAGACCCACACGCTTCCGAAGAACAAAGTGAAGGCCCTCAACCTTGTGAACAAGACCAAGGGCAAGATCAACCTCGAGATGGTGGTGAACCTCTAAATGATGCCCAAGGTCAAGTTCTCCCCCTCGAGCAAGCTCAAGATCAAGAACAAACTCAAGACGGCGCTCAAGATGATCAAGTCAACCCTCCCTTCACATCCGAGGAGGAATTAGAGCGTCGTGCCGCGAAGATTGCTTCCAAGCTCACCACTCAAGGCCATCTCATGGAAAATGTATTTGGAAGCCTAAGAAAGGGGGTAAGCACTCGTAGACAATTAGCAAACTATTGTGAACATCACGCGTTTGTCTCTTGTGTTGAACCCCAAAAGGTCTATGAGGCACTCGAAGACTCGGATTGGCTCAATGCCATGCATGAAGAACTCAACAACTTCGAGTACAACAAAGTTTGGAGATTGGTGCCAAGGCCATCGGGGAACCACAACGTCATTGGAACAAAGTGGATCTTCAAGAACAAGCAAGATGCTCATGGGAACATCATTCGCAACAAGGCAAGATTGGTAGCACAAGGCTACTCCCAAGTCGAGGGTATCGACTACGGTGAAACTTTTGCTCCCGTTGCTCGTCTTGAATCCATTCGTTTGTTGATTGCATATGCTTCCCATCACAACTTTAAGTTGCAACAAATGGATGTGAAAAGTGCTTTTCTTAATGGTCCCATTAATGAGTTGGTCTATGTCAAGGAACCCCCCGGGTTCGAGGACCCCTACTCCCCGGATCATGTGTATCAACTCAATAAGGCACTCTATGGCCTTAAACAAGCCCCACGTGTGTGGTATGACCACCTTACCGAGTTGCTACAAGATCGTGGCTTTGAAGTAGGACAAATCGATCCCACTCTTTTTACTAAGAAGGTCAAAGGGGAGTTGTTTGTATGCCAACTATATGTTGATGATATTATCTTTGGTTCTCCTAACAAAGCTTTCAATGAGGAATTTGCCGCTCTCATGACCTCCAAGTTCAAGATGTCTTCAATGGGAGAGTTAAAGTTCTTCCTTGGTTTTGACATTAAACAACGAAGAGAAGGAACCTTCATCAACCAAGCCAAATACACTCAAGACATGCTTAAAAGATTCAAGCTAAGTGATGTCAAGCCGGCTTCTACTCCAATGCCTACCAAGTGCCAACTTGACATCGATCCCAATGGTAAAGCGGTGGATCAAAAGGTATATCGCTCCATGATTGGCTCCTTGCTTTACCTTTGTGCATCTAGACCGGATATCATGTTGAGTGTGGGGATGTGTGCACGGTTTCAAGCCGCACCAAAGGAAAGTCACTATGTGGCGGTCAAGCGAATCTTTCGATATTTGGCTCATACCCCAAACTTTGGCTTATGGTACCCAAGAGGAGCAAATTTCAAGCTTGAAGGTTTGGATTCCGATTGGGCGGGGGACAAAGTGGATAGGAAGTCCACTTCCGGAGGGTGCCAATTTCTTGGTTGCTCTTTGGTAAGTTGGTCTTCCAAGAAGCAAAGTTGTGTGTCCCTCTCGTCCACCGAAGCGGAGTATGTGGCAGCCGGTAGTTGTTGTGCTCAACTACTATGGATGAGGCAAACTTTAAAGGAGTACTGTGTCATTTGTGACAAAGTGCCTCTTTGGTGTGATAATGAAAGTGCCATCAACATTTCTCTCAACCCGGTTCAACACTTCAAGACGAAGCACATTGAGATTCGGTATCACTTCATCCGGGATCACATTAGGCGAGGAGAGATTGAGCTCAAGTATGACAACACTCATGATAACCTTGCAGATATTTTCACGAAGCCCCTGGATGAAGCAAGATTTCGCGAGTTAAGGCATGAGCTAAATATCATTGATTTGAGCAATGTGACTTGAACCCGTACACCCCCCACCACACTCAACGTGTTGTCTAGTTTAGGTGTAGGCATGGACATAGGGGGAGTGTTGTTCTCTCAATGAACTCTCCCTCCCCCCATTATGCATAAATCGATCACCTCTTTCACATTAGCTATTTTTAATGGTGCTTGTGCTTCAAAGACGAGTTTTGGTCATGGGCCCAAGGATAATTCTTCGCGGTGCCATACCATCCAACTCAAACATAGGTGGCTTCGGCCACCGCCCTCTCTCCTCGAGAGGCTTTGTCACTTGGTAGTTTCTTGTTGTCTTCTTGCCTCTTGTTTGTGCGTGTTCTTGTGTTTCTTGTGTGTGAAAAGTTTCCGTGCAAAAGCTTCTTCTTTTTCGTGTTGAAACTTGCGGTGACTTGAGCTCACGGTACTACCGCGGTCGGCCACAGTACTACCGCTTGCGGGAGCACGGTACTACCGTCACCACGCGGCAGTAATTTTTTACTGCCGCATGGTTGAGCGGTACTACCGCCTCGGCGTGGTACTTCCGCCCGAGCGGTACTACCGCGATGATACGCGGTACTACCGCGCCGGTTCGAGCGCGTGGGGATAAGGACGGGCAGGGGGAGTTTTAACTCCCCATACCCATTCTCTGTCCTCTCTCTCCACGTCACCTCCTTCTCTCCCTCGCTCAAGAACGGAGCCGGCGTTCGTCGCCGGATCTCCTCCACCAGCTGCCCTCCCGTGATTCCGACCGGTGGGATCGTTCCCCACCACGTGCTCTTGCTATGGACCAAGGTTTTTCCCCAACTCCCTCTCCATGTTGTTTGTGTTTAGTGTTTCTAGGTTTTGGGGGAGACTTGTGTGTTCTTGAGATTCCTAGGCTTAATCTCTACAAGAGTAGGATGAAGGAGTGTGGTATTGCATAGGATTTATACTTGTATTGTTGTCTTGCGCTAGATCGGATCACCGTAGCACCGCCATTGTTTCGCGGTTCTTTTTCAGATTCGAACCGCCAGTTGGATCTGACGCGACGCGGTACTACCGCCCGTCTAGCGCGGTACTACCGCTTGCGCGGTACTACCGCCCTTCGGGAGCGGTACTACCGCGCTCTGTGCGGTACTAAAAGTTTACTTCTGCTCCAACCACGGTACTACCGTGACCTCGCACGGTACTACCGTGTTTGGAGCAGTACTAATCTTTTAGTACCGCATGCAATGGCAGTTTTACCGTGGCTCACTTCTATCGCATGGCAACTTTCTCGTATGCCTTCTATGTGTTTCTTGTGCTTGTTCGTGGCCTTTGCATTGATCCTTTCGCGTCTTTGGTGTTTTGGGTGTGTGTCTCAGGTGGTGGCTCTCGCCGGTCCAACCCCAGCCGTGACACTGGCTCCAAACGTTTGCGCAACCCAGGAGAAGTACCAGAAGGTTCGTCTGCCTCCAAGCGTAATGTCAATCACTCAGCTAGCAAGCACAAGGAGCCCGCTAAGGGCATGGATGAGATAGGCCAAGCTGATTATGTCCATCTCAGGCAGCTTCACCCTTATGTGCACCCGCGTGCCACCTTCAGAGGCTGTGAGTTGTTCTGGAACAAGCAACAGGTCAACATCTATCTGGATGTCATCAAGAACAAGCAGAACACCTATGTGGAGGTGAAGTGGATTGATATGCATCACATGAGGAAGGACAAGTTTCGTGACTACTTTGGAGAGGCTCTGGACTTGGTGGAGCAGTTTGGCATTGAGCATGTGATTACCTTCCACCTCGACTATGACCCTGAGCTCATCTGTCAGTTCTTTGCCTCAGTCTACTTTCACTCCGATGAGGAACGGAGGATGACCTGGATGACCAACGGCCGTAAGCTGTCTGCTACCTGGAAGGAGTTCATGGATCTCCTCCAGGTTCCTGATGAAGGTCTCGACTCTCCAGTGGGTGTTCGCCCTCATGCCAATGCTGATTCTGCCAGCAAGGACAGACTTGCCCCTTTCATGGTTGAGAAGGCACTCGCCAATGGCAAGACAACTTTGGTGCTCAACCCTTTCCTGGATATCATGTATCGCATCTTCCGCAACTCCTTGTTTCCTTGCATCGGTGATAAAGACAAGGTTCATGCCTATATGGTGGACATGATGCTCATCTGCGAGGATGCTCGTTCGTCTCAGTCATAGCCACTTGATGTCTCACACATCATGTGGTGTGAGCTTCGGTTTGCAGTGTTCAACCGCAAGGTGCCTATCTATGGGCCCTATCTGTTTCTGCTGATTTCGAAGACTTGGGAGAAGATGTTTCCTGCTGATGAGTTTCTTGCTCCTGACTGGGTTCGCCATGAGCCCATTTGCCTGCGTATCAAACCCAACTGGGCCAACACCACTACTCGCGCCGAGGCGACTGCTGCTAGGACTGCTGTTGATGAGGAGGATGCTGCCCCCGAGGATGTTGCTGAGGGCCATGCTGCTAGATCTTCCCAGAGTGCCTCTATGCCATCATGGGCCAAGAAGCTGAAGGACAAGATGAAGACTCTTTTCTGCATGCAAGCCAAGGGGCAGTACAGGACTCATGTGGCATCCAAGGAGAGTCGTCGCCGGGACAACAAGATCTTGCAGCTCTATGGTGAGGCAGTGTCTGGCGGGTCTGAGGAGCACATCACTCCAGAAGCCGAGTGGATGGAGAAGCAGGGCTACAGGTGGACTGAGTCTGAGGAGGATGTCGAGGAGACCATCCCTGCTGCCGAGACGTCCGATGGAGAGGATTGGGACGAGTTCTCTGCTTGAGCCACCTCTTGTGTGTAGGTGTCCTCTCTGCCTTTTTGGCGTCTCGATGCCAAAGGGGGAGAGAGTGTAGGGATTTGCGAGTGTGTCGTGTGTTTGCAGCTTTCTCGTTTGTGTCGTGTGTTTGCTGCTTTCTCGGTTGAACCTCGGTTGCTTTACTTTGTATGGTGTAAGACATATGCACTCTATCTATCCTTGCGAGCTCGTGTTATATTGTGCTATTTTTATGCTATGCTATGCTTATTATCATGTCTCAGTCTCTAAAATATAGGGGGAGTGTTGATCCTAGTCTGTGTGCTATGCAGTCCAAAGCATTCATCAAAAGTGCACACATCTAGGGGGAGCCCGTCTATATTTTAGAGAGGTGGGGTTTTCCCCTGCTCTAAATTATCTTCTCCATATGCAAATCCCGTGTTGTCATCAATCCACCAAAAAGGGGGAGATTGTAAGGGCATATTTTTCCCTCAGGTGTTTTGGTGATTGATGACAATGCTTTTGTGGACTAATCGTGTGCCTTGAGTTTCTCAGGTTATTCATATCTAGGCATGAGACGATTCGGTGCCCCTCGGAGACTATTGAAGTCGGCATCGTTCTACGTTTCTCTTTGGTGGATTTGAGTCGTAGGAGAGCCGTACTATTAAGAGGGGGTCCGCGTCGGAAAGGTTTGGGTGGAATCAACACGTACACTTGTTCCTCCTTTCCCTGCATTTTGGAGCTTCCCTTTGTTATCTTGGTTGTACGGAAATCTGACGACTACTGCTGTGCTTGCGGTAGTACCGCACGCACACGCGGTAGTACCACTGGGTGTCACGGTAGTACCGCTCATCTGGAGCGGTAGTACCGCGGCTCCCTGGCCTAGTGCCGCCCCGGTGCGGTAGTAGGGGCGGATGTAATTTTTTACATCCGCGCCCTCCGCGGTAGTACCGCGGAGGCTCACGGTAGTACTGCTCCCTAGGATTCGTAGTACCGTGGCCCTCCTACCTAGTACCGCAGTGTCGCGGTAGTAGGCGCGGATGTAATTTTTTACATCCGCGTCCGCACGGTAGTACCGCGCCTCGCGGGCGGTAGTACCGCGTCGGATTTTTGTACCTCCTCCGGTTCAGCGGAAGTAGGCACGGATGTAATTTATTTCATCTGCGCCCTTCCCAGGCCGTGACTTTCCTGCCTTGCGGTAGTACCGCAGGTGGGTGCGGTAGTACCGTGCAACCAGTAGTACTGCCCCCTTATCACGCTAGTTCCGGCCTGTGTTGCTGTTGCGGTAGTACTGTGGTCAGCCACGGTAGTACCACACAGCCTCGCGGTAGTACCGCGCCCCTGGAGCGGTAGTACCGTGTGTCGCGGGCTCAACATGTGGATAACGGTTGGAATTTGTCCACGACTATATAAGGGGCGTCTTCTACCTCTAGTTGACCACCTCTTCCATCTCCAAGCTCCATTGTTGCTCCAAGCTCCTTTTTCACTCGATCTCTCTCCCTAGCCAATCAAACTTGTTGATTTGCTCGGGATTGGGTGACAAGTGCCCGATCTACACTTCCACCACAGGATATTTGATTCCCCCACTTATCCCTTGCGGATCTTGTTACTCTTGGGTGTTGAGCACCCTAGACGGTTGAGGTCACCTCGAAGCCATACTCCATTGTGGTGAAGCTTCGCGGGATTATTGGGAGCCTCCAAGTGTTGTGGAGATAGCCCCAATCTTGTTTGTAAAGGTCCGGTTGCCGCCTTCAAGGGCTCCAATAGTGGAATCACGGCATCTCGCATTGTGTGAGGGCGTGAGGAGATTACGGTGGCCCTAGTGGCTTCTTGGGGAGCATTGTGCCTCCACACCACTCTAACGGAGACGTACTTCCCCTTAAAAGGAAGGAACTTCGGTAACACATCCTCGTCTCCACCGGCTCCACTCTTGGTTATCTTATCCCTTTACTTTTGCAAGCTTACTTGTGCTATATCCATTGCTTGCTTGTGTGCCCATTGTCTTTCCATCATATAGGTTGTCCACGTAGTTGCACATCTAGACAACCTATTTCATTGTAAGGTTTAAATTGTTAAAGAAAAGTCAAAAATTGTTAGTTGCCTATTCACCCCCCTCTAGTCAACCATATCGATCCTTCCAATAAGTTTATTATTTTTCCTGGGAACTTGACCACATATAATGACACAATGTGAAGGTTTCTCCTTTTTTTGATTTTTTTAATTTTCCATGCCTGTTTCAAAATGCGGTCTAAACGGCGGGCATGACCGTTCTTAGCTAGTGGTTCAATCTTGGAAAAAATTTGGTGTTTCTCTGATTAAATAGATACTTTTGTATGTAAAAATTGTTTTTGGGAAAAATAAATAGCAAACTATGAGGCAGCTGTAGTTCAAATTTGACCCACTTCCTACCGAATCGACGGAAAATTGTCTTTTTCACCAGAGATGGATAGAAGCTTTTGACACCCAATCATTTGGTCAACTGTGCATTAAATATGGCCTAGTATTTTATAAAAATGATTTGGTACAATTTTGCAACATTTATTTGGTAGGTTCTTCACAAAAAAAACTCAATTTGGGCGCTCGAATAATGGAAAATGATTTTTCGTCCAAAGAAAATGAAAACTTCCTTAGGCAACATTATTTGCCATTCCAATATGCACCCTGTGCACAATATGAGATCATTTGAAAAAACTATGCCATGAGTGTGGCCATAAGATTGATCATTTGACTTGAAAGCCATTGATCTCCACACCTGATAGCTCGTTTCTGAGAACACTTTTTTTAAAAGAATTGCCCCATTATAAGTTTATTATTTTTCCTGGGAACTTGGCCACATATGATGACACAATGCGAAGGTTTCCCAATTTTATTTTATTATTTTAATTTTCATGCCCGTTTCAAAATGTGGTCAAAACGGCGGGCATGACCATTTCTAGCTAGTGATTGAAAGTTGGAAAACTTTTGGTGTTTCCCTAATGAAATATATACTTATGTACCTAGAAATGATTTTTGAAAAAAATATTGAGCAAACTATGAGGCAGCGGCAGTTCAAATTTGACCCACTTCCTACTAAATCGGCGGAGATTTGTCTTTTTCACGAGAGGTGGATCAAAACTTTTGACATCCAACCATTTGGTAATTGTGCATTAAATATGCCCTAGTATTTTGTAAAAATGATTTGGTCCAATTTTGCAACAAATATATGGTAGGTCCTTCACAAAAAAACTCATTTTGGGCACTTGAAAAAATGAAAAATGAATTTTTCGTCCAAAGAAAGTGAAACTTCCTTAGGCAACATTGTTTGCCATTACAAGATGCACCCGTGTGCATGATATGAGGTCATTTGAACAAACTATGCCATGAATGTGGCCATAAGATTGATCATTGGGCTTGAAAGCCATGAATCTTCACACATGATAGCTCATTACTAAGAGCACTTTTCAAAACAATTATCGTATTACAAGTTTATTATATTTCCTGGTAACTTGGACACATATAATGACACAATGCGAATGTTTTCCAATTTTTTGTTTTTTTGAATTTTTTATGCCCGTTTCAAAATGCGGTCAAAACGACAGGCATGACCGTTCCTAACTAGTGGTTGAATCTTGGAAAACTTTTGCTGTTTCTCTGATTAAATAGATACTTTTGTACCTAAAAATTATTTTTGGGAAAAATAAAGAGGAAACTAGGAGGCAGTTGCAGTTCAAATTTGACCCGCTTCCAACTGAATCGGTGGAAATTTGTCTTTTTCACGAGAGGTGGATCAAAAATTTTGACAGCCAACCATTTGGTCAATTGTAAATTATATAGCATAATATTTTAGAAAAAAGTTTTGGTCCAATTTATCAACAATTATTTGGTAGGTCCTTCACAAAAATACGTCATTTTGGGCACTCGGAAAATGGAAAATGATTTTTTCATCCAAGGAAAATGAAAACATCCTTAAGCAACATTGTTTGCCATGCCAATATGCACCTTTGTGCACAGTATGAGATTATTTGAACAAACTATGCTATAAATGTGGGCATAAGACTGATCATTTGGCTTGAAAGCCATTGATCTCCACACATGATAGCTCGTTTATGAGAACACTTTTTAAAAATAATTATTGTATTACAAGTTTATTATTTTTCCTGGTAACTTGGACACATATAATGACACAATGCGAAGGTTTTCCAATTTTTTTGATTTTTTTGATTTTTATGCCCATTTCAAAATGCGGTTAAAACAGCGGGCATGACCGTTCCTAGCTAGTGGTTGAATCTTGGAAAATCTTTGTTGTTTCTCTGATTAAATAGATACTTTTGTACCTAAAAATGATTTTTGGGAAAAATAAAGAGGAAACTGTGAGGCAGCTGCAGTTCAAATTTGACCCGCTTACAACTGAATCAGCGGAAATTTGTCTTTTTCATGAGAGGTGGATCAAAACTTTTGATACCCAACATTTGGTC
The DNA here is from genome assembly GCF_002162155.2 of Triticum dicoccoides. NCBI lineage: Eukaryota > Viridiplantae > Streptophyta > Magnoliopsida > Poales > Poaceae > Triticum > Triticum dicoccoides. The sequence goes on along the minus strand of NC_041391.1, from coordinate 70,880,676 downwards.
AATTGTGAATTAAATATGCCCTAATATTTTAGAAAAATGTTTTGGTCCAATTTTGCAACAATTATTTGGTAGGTCCTTCACAAAAATACCTCATTTTGGGCACTCGAAAAATGGAAAATGATTTTTTCGTCCAAAGAAAATGAAAACTTACTTAGGCAACACTGTTTGCCATTCCAATATGCATCCTTGTGCACAATATGAGATCATTTAAATGGACTATGCTATGAATGTGGCCATAAGATTGATCATTTGACTTGAAAGCCATTGATCTTCACACATAATAGCTCATTTCTGAGAACACTTTTTAAAACATTTACTGTAGTTAAAGTTTATTATTTTTCCTCTAAACTAGGTCAGATATAATGGCACAATGCGAAAGTTTTTTTTTGTTTTTTGAATTTCTTTCTAAATGTTGTCAAAACAGCGGGTATGACTACCGGTCTTCGGTCACCGGGAAGGTGACGATGACGAACTCCTCGCTCGCGACCACCTCCTCGATGCCTTGCTCTTCTACGTGCCGAGGTCCTTGCTGGCGGCCTTGCCAGATAAAATTCCAGAGCTTCTTTATTCAGTATTGCCACCCCCGCCCCCAAAGTCGAGACGTCGAATGATCCAAAAACCTAAGCTACTAGGACCCTAAAACCTAAAGCTAAATGATCCACACACGCGGGATCCGATGACCCTCCTCACTGCCGACGACCAAGAAGTCACCGGCGGAGGGGAACCGCCGAAAGACGGCACCAAAAGAGTCAGCTCTCTTAGCCAAAAAGATCTGCACTTTATATTTTGCCGATTACGACCTACTTAGGTGGTCATGAACGTCGCACACATGTACTCACTCTGTTTTGATTGGTTCTGTCGGCGTTCTGGGAACGGGGGTACCCAGACTTGCCTGCCTGCGGCCTGTAGCGTGGCTCAAGGAGTGGCCCAGTACGGCCCATCTTCGTCAACACAAGCTCAAGACCCTCGCGAGGGGCCAAGCCTCGCGAGGCGGACGACAGGAAGCTTCCTCAGGCACAGCCTCGTCAGGCTGGCTCACGAGGAGGCGGAGAGATCAAGGCGGGGTACCTCACGAGGTGCCCGTGACGCAAGCCATGACGATCGAAGCCAGGCGGGCGCTGGCCTGCGTAGTGTCCTTGTTTTCTCTTTGGTGCAAAGGGGGCAAGTGCAGGCCAAGGTATCAAGAAAGGGCTACCATTTCGGTGCAACAAGACCAAGACCAGCAGAACGGCAGGATGGAGGTCATCATGGAGCCCAGGAAGGCGTCATTGTCAGAGTCTTTGACAGGCAAGGACCAACTTTAGTCAAGATAAGTGTACTAGATGTTCCCCTTCAAAATGGCCAATTGTTGGCGCCCTTCCCGCTCAATATTTGGGAAGACGACCAGGGCCTCGCTCTATAAATAGGACTAGCCATTCTCAAGGTAGGGTTGATACGTCTCCAACGTATCTATAATTTTGATTGCTCCATGCTACTTTATCTACTATTTTGGACTATATTGGGCTTTATTTTCCACTTTTATATTATTTTTGGGACTAACCTATTAACCGGAGGCCCAGCCCAGAATTGCTGTTTTTTGCCTATTTCAGTATTTCGAAGAAACAGAATATCAAACGGAGTCCAAACGGAATAAAACCTTCGGGAACGTGATTTTCTCACCGAACATGATCCAGGAGACTTGGACCCTTCTCCAAGAAGTGCCAGAGGCGGTCACGAGGGTGGAGGGCGCCCCCTGGGCGCGCCCCTGCCTCGTGGGCCCTCTGTTGCTCGACCGACATACTCCTTCCTCCTATATATACCTACGTACCCCCGTCAGATCAAATACAGAGCCAAAAACCTAATTCCACCGCCGCAACTTTCTGTATCCGTGAGATCCCATCTTGGGGCCTGTTCCGGAGCTCCGCTGGAGGGGGCATCTACCATGGAGGGCTTCTACATCAACACCATAGCCTCTCCGATGAAGTGTGAGTAGTTTACTTCAGACCTTCGGGTCCATAGCTAGTAGCTAGATGGCTTATTCTCTCTTTTTGAATCTCAATACAATGTTCTCCCCCTCTCTTGTGGAGATCTATTCGATGTAATCTTCTTTTTGCGGTGTGTTTGTTGAGACCGATGAATTGTGGGTTTATGATCCAGCTTATCTATGAATAATATTTGAAATTCTTTTATGTATGATTGAGTTATCTTTGCAAGTCTCTTTGAATTATCCGTTTGGTTTGGCCAACTAGATTGGTAGTTCTTGCAATGGGAGAAGTGTTTAGCTTTGGGTTCAGTCTTGCGGTGTCCTTACCCAGTGACAGAAAGGGTTGCAAGGCACGTATTGTATTGTTGCCATCGAGGATAACAAGATGGTTTTTTTTATCATATTGCATGAATTTATCCCTCTACATCATGTCATCTTGCTTAAGGCGTTACTCTGTTTTTAACTTAATACTCTAGATGCATGCTGGATAGCGGTCAATGAGTGGAGTAATAGTAGTAGATGTAGAATCGTTTCGATCTACTTGTCTCGGACGTGATGCCTATACACATGATGATACCTAGATATACTCATAATTATACTCAATTCTGTCAATTTCTCAACAGTAATTCGTTCACCCACCGTAGAATACTTATGCTCTTGAGAGAAGCCACTAGTGAAACCTATGGCCTCCGGGTCTGTTCTCATCATATCAATCTCCATTACTTTATTACTTGCTTTGTTTTTACTTTGCCTTTTATTTTTATTTTGCATCTATCTATCAAAAGTACCAAAAATATTATTTATCATCTCTATCAGATCTCACCCTCGTAAGTGACTGTGAAGGGATTGACAACCCCTAATCGCGTTGGTTGCGAGTAGCTATCATTTTGTGTAGGTACGAGGGACTCGTGCGTGATCTCCTACTGGATTGATACCTTGGTTCTAAAAAACTGAGGGAAATACTTACGCTACTTTACTGCATCATCCTCTCCTCTTCAGGGAAATCCAACATAGTGCTCAAGAGGTAGCAAGAAGAATTTCAGGCGCCGTTGCCGGGGAGTTTGCGCAAAAGTCAACCATACCAAGTACCCATCACAATCCCTATCTCTTGCATCACATTATTTGCCTCTCGTTTTCCTCTCCCCCACTTCACCCTTGCCGTTTTATTCGCCCTCTCTCTCCCAATCTCCTCCTCTTTTTCCCTTTCACCTTTTTCTCGTTTGCCTTTTTGTTTGCTTGTGTGTTGGATTACTTGTTGCCATGGCGCAAGATCATACCAAATTGTGTGACTTATCGAATACCAATAATAATGATTTCCTTAGTACTCCGATTGCTCCTCTTAATGATGATGAGTCTTGTGAAATCAATACCGCTTTGCTGAATCTTGTTATGAAAGATCAATTCGCCGGCCTTCCTAGTGAAGATGCCGCTACTCATCTAAATAATTTTGTTGATTTGTGTGATATGCAAAAGAAGAAAGATAAGGATAACAATATTGTCAAATTGAAGTTATTTCCGTTTTCACTTAGAGATCGTGCTAAAGTTTGGTTTTCGTCTTTGCCTAAAAATAGTATTGATTCTTGGAACAAGTGCAAATATGCTTTTATCTCTAAGTATTTTCCTCCCGCTAAGATCATCACTCTTAGGAACAACATTATGAATTTTAAACAACTTGATCATGAGCATGTTGCCCAATCTTGGGAAAGAATGAAATTGATGCTTCGCCATTGCCCTACTCATGGTTTGAATATATGGATGATCATACAAATTTTTTATGCCGGATTGAATTTTGCTTCTAGAAATCTTTTAGATTCGGCCGCAGAAGGCACGTTTATGGAAATTACATTAGGAGATGCTACAAAATTACTTGATAATATTATGGCTAATTATTCTCAATGGCACACCGAAAGATCTTCTAGTAAAAAAGTGCAAGCTATAGAAGAAATCAATGTTTTGAGTGAAAAGATGGATGAACTTATGAAGATGTTTGCTACTAAAAATACTTCTCTTGATCCCAATGATATGCCTTTATCTACTTTCATTGAGAATAATAATGAATCTATGGATGTGAATTTTGTTGGTAGGAATAGTTTTGGAAATAACGCGTATAGAGGGAATTTTAATCCTAGGCCTTATCCTAGTAATCCTTCTAATAATTATGGAAATTCCTACAACAACTCTTATGGAAATTATAATAAGATGCCCTCTGAATTTGAGAGTAGTGTTAAAGAGTTTATGAATTCACAAAAGAATTTTAATGCTTTGCTTGAAGAGAAATTGCTTAAAGTTGATGATTTGGCTAGGAACGTTGATAGAATTTCTCTCGAGATTGATTCTTTAAAGCTTAGATCTATTCCTCCTAAGCATGATACCAATGAGTCTCTCAAAGCCATGAGAATTTCCATTGATGAGTGCAAAGAAAGAACCACTAGGATGCGTGCTTCCAAAGATGCCTTTATTAAAGCGTGTTCTTCCAATTCCTATGAAAATCAAGATGAAGATCTAAAAGTTATTGATGTGTCCCCCATTAAATCTTTGTTTTTTAATATGAATCTTGATGAAACTGAATATGATCTTCCTTTACCTAGAAGGCGTTCTAAGAATTCAGAGTTTCTAGATCTTGATGATGAAATTGATGAAAGTGGGATTGAAATAAATAAAAACCGATATGTTGCTAAACCCACTATTTTGGATCTCAAGGAATTTAATTATGAACATTGCTCTTTGATTGGTTGTATTTCCTTGTTGCAATCCGTGCTAGATTCTCCTCATGCTTATAGTCAAAATAAGGCCTTTACCGAACACATTGTTGATGCCTTGATGCAATCTTGTGAAGAAAAACTTGAGTTGAAAGTTTCTATCCCTAGAAAACTCTATGATGAGTGGGAACCTACTATCAAAATTAAAATTAAAGATTATGAGTTTCATGCTTTGTGTGATTTGGGTGCTAGTGTCTCCACTATTTCCAAAACTTTGTGTGATTTGCTTGATTTCCGTGACTTTGAAGATTGGTCTCTAAACTTGCATCTTGCGGATTCCACTATTAAAAAGCCTATGGGAAGAATTAATGATGTTCTTATTGTTGCAAATAGGAATTATGTGCCCGTAGATTTTATCGTTCTTGATATAGATTGCAATCCTTCGTGTCCTATTATTCTTGGTAGACCTTTCCTTAGAACGATTGGTGCGATTGTTGATATGAAGGAAGGGAATATTAGATTCCAATTTCCCTTGAGAAAGGGTATGGAAAACTTACCTAGAAAGAAAATAAAATTACCATATGAATCTATCATGAGAGCCACTTATGGATTGCCCACCAAAGATGGCAAAACCTAGATCTATCCTTGCTTTTATGCCTAGCTAGGGGCGTTAAACGATAGCGCTTGTTGGGAGGCAACCCAATTTTATTTTTTGTTCTTTGTTTTTGTTCCTTTTTAGTGTTAAATTTTGTTTCTACTTTCTGTTTAGATGTGTTTTTATCTTTTAATTAGTGTTTGTGCCAAGTAGAACCTATAGGATAAGCTATGATAATAGTTGATTTGATTCTGCTGAAAAACAGAAACTTTGCGCTCACGAGAAAAAATGCAATAAATCACAGAAACGTTCTTTTGCATTGATTCTTTTTTCTGCTGATCAATAAACAAATTGTACAGTACGTCCTATTTTTGTAGAATTGTTAGAGTTCCAGAAGTTTGCGTTAGTTACAGATTGCTACAGACTGTTCTATTTTTGACAGATTCTGTTTTTCGTGTGTTGTTTGCTTATTTCAATACATCTATGGCTAATAAATTAGTTTATAAACCATAAGGGAGTTGGAATACAGTAGGTTTAACACCAATATAAATAAAGAATGAGTTAATTACAGTACCTTAAAGTAGTCTTTTGTTTTCTTTCACTAACAGAACTCAAGAGAATTCTATTGAGTTTTGTGTTGTGAAGTTTGCAAGTTTTGGGTGAATTCTTTTGATGGATTATGGAACAAAGAGTGGAAAGAGCCTAAGATTGGGGATGCCCATGTTACCCCCAAGATAATCCAAGGACACCAAAAAGTCAAAGCTTGGGGATGCCCCGGAAGGCATCCCCTCTTTCGTCTACTTCCATCGGTAATTTACTTGGAGCTATATTTTTATTCACCACATGTTATGTGTTTTTCTTGGAGAGTCTTGTATTATTTGCGTCTTTGCTTGTTAGTTTACCACAATCATCCTTGCTGTACACACCTTTTGAGAGAGCCATACATGATTTGGAATTTTCTAGAATACTCTATGTGCTTCACTTATACCTTTTGAGCTTGATAGTTTTGCTCATAGTGCTTCACTTATATCTTTTGAGCGTAATAATTTTTGCTCTAGTACTTCACTTAGATCTTTTAGAGCACAGTGGTGGATTTGTTTTAAAGAAACTATTGATATCTCATGCTTCACTTAGATTATTTTGAGATTTGTTAATAGCATGGTAATTTTCTTAAAGATAATATACTTGGTATTCAAGATATGTGAAACTTTCTTTTGAGTGTGTTGAATACTAAGATAAGTTTGATGCTTGATAATTGTTTTGAGATATGGAGGTGATAATATCAAAGCAATGCTAGTTGGGGTGATTATGAATTTAAAGAATGCTTGTGTTGAAGTTTGTGATTCCCGTAGCATGCATGTATGGTGAACCGCTTTGGGATGAAGTCGGAGCACAATTTTATTTATTGATTGTCTTCCTTATGAGTGCCAGTCGGGGACGAGCGATGGTCTTTTCCTACCAATCTATCCCCCTAGGAGTATGCGTTTAGTGCTTTGGTTTTTGATGACTTCTAAATTTTTGCAACAAGTGCATGAGTTCTTTCGATTAATGTTGAGTCCATGGATTATACGCACTCTCACCCTTCCACCATTGCTAGCCTCTCTAATACCACACACTTTATGCCGGTATCATACACCCACCATATACCTTCCTCAAAACAGCCACCATACCTACCTATCATGGCATTTCCATAGCCATTCCGAGATATATTGCCATGCAACTTTCCATCGTTCCGTTCATATGACATACATTACTTTTGTCATATTGCTTTTTGCAAGAACATGTAGTTGACATTGTATTTGTGGCAAAGCCACCGTTCATAATTCTTTCATACATGTCAGACTTGATTCATTGCATATCCCGGTACACCGCCGGAGGCATTCATATAGAGTCATATTTTGTTCTAAGTATCAAGTTGTAATTATTGAGTTGTAAGAAAAATAAAAGTGTGATGATCATCATTATTAGAGCATTGTCCTAGTGAGGTAAGGATGATGGAGACTATGATTCCCCCATAAGTCGGGATGAGACTTCGGACTTGATGAAAAATAAAAGAGGCCAAAGAAGCCCAAATAAAAAAATAAAAGAGGCCAAAGAAGCCCAAATAAAAAAAAGAGGCCAAAGAAGCCCGCCAAATATATATATATATATATATATATATATATATATATATATATATATATATATATATATATGAGAGAAAAAGAGAGAAGGGACAATGCTATTATCCTTTTAGCACACTTGTGCTTCAAAGTAGCACCATGATCTTCATGATAGAGAGTCTCATATGTTGTAACTTCCATATACTAGTGGGAATTTTTCATTATAGAACTTGGCTTGTATATTCCAATGATGGGCTTCCTCAAAAGTGACCTAGTTCTTCGTGAGCAAGCAAGTTGGATGCACACCCACTTAGTTTCTTTTGTTGAGATTTCATATACTTATAGCTCTAGAGCATCCGTTGCATGGCAATCCCTACTCACTCACATCAATATCTATTGATGGGCATCTCCATAGCCCATTGATATGCCTAGTTGATGTGAGACTATCTTCTCCTTTTTTGTCTTCTCCACAACCACCATTCTATTCCACATATAGTGCTATGTCCATGGCTCACGCTCATGTATTGCGTGAAAGTTGAAAAAGTTTGAGATTACTAAAGTATGAAACAATTGCTTGGCTCGTCATCGGGGTTGTGCATGATTAAATACTTTGTGTGATGAAGATAGAGCTTAGCCAGACTATATGATTTTGTAGGGATAACTTTCTTTAACCATGCTATTTTGAGAAGACATGATTGCTTTGATTTGTACGCTTGAAGTATTATTACTTTTATGTCAATATGAACTTTTGTGTTGAATCTTTTGGATTTGAATATTCATACAACAATTAAGAAGATTTACATTGAAATTATGCCAAAGTATCACTCCGCATCAAAAATTCTTTTTTATCATTTACCTACTCGAGGACGAGCAGGAATTAAGCTTGGGGATGCTTGATACGTCTCCAATGTATCTATAATTTTTGATTGCTCCATGCTACTTTATCTACTGTTTTGGACTATATTGGGCTTTATTTTCCACTTTTATATTATTTTTGGGACTAACCTATTAACCGGAGGCCCAGCCTAGAATTGCTGTTTTTTGCCTATTTCAGTATTTCGAAGAAACAGAATATAAAACGGAGTCCAAACAGAATAAAACCTTCAGGAACGTGATTTTCTCACCGAACATGATCCAGGAGACTTGGACCCTACTCCAAGAAGTGCCAGAGGCGGTCAAGAGGGTGGAGGGCGCGCCCCCTGCCTCATGGTCCCTCTATTGCTCCACCGACGTACTCCTTCCTCCTATATATACGAGCCAAAAACCTAATTCCACCACTGCAACTTTCTGTATCTGCGAGATCCCATCTTGGGGCATGTTCCGGAGGGCTTCTACATCAACACCATAGCCTCTCCGATGAAGTGTGAGTAGTTTATTTCAGACCTTCGGGTCCATAGCTAGTAGCTAGATGGCTTCTTCTCTCTTTTTGGATCTCAATACAATGTTCTCCCCCTCTCTTGTGGAGATCTATTCGATGTAATCTTCTTTTTGCGGTGTGTTTGTTGAGACCGATGAATTGTGGGTTTATGATCCAGCTTATCTATGAATAATATTTGAATCTTCTCTGAATTCTTTTATGTATGATTGAGTTATCGTTGCAACTCTCTTTGAATTATCCGTTTGGTTTGGCCAACTAGATTGGTAGTTCTTGCAATGGGAGAAGTGTTTAGCTCTGGGTTCAATCTTGCGGTGTCCTTACCCAGTGACAGAAAGGGTTGCAAGGCACGTATTGTATTGTTGCCATCGAGGATAACAAGATGGGGTTTTTATCATATTGCATGAATTTATCCCTCTACATCATGTCATCTTGCTTAAGGCGTTACTCTGTTTTTAACTTAATACTCTAGATGCATGCTGGATAGCGGTCGATGAGTGGAGTAATAGTAGTAGATGCAGAATCGTTTCGATCTACTTGTCTCAGACGTGATGCCTATACACATGATCATACCTAGATATACTCATAATTATGCTCAATTCTATCAATTGGTTAACAGTAATTCGTTCACCCACCGTAGAATACTTATGCTGTTGAGAGAAACCACTAGTGAAACCTATGGCCCCCGGGTCTGTTCTCATCATATCAATCTCCATTACTTTATTACTTGCTTTGTTTTTCCTTTGCCTTTTTATTTTTATTTTGCATCTATCTATCAAAAATACCAAAAATATTATTTATCATCTCTATCAGATCTCACCCTCGCAAGTGACCGTGAAGGGATTGACAACCCCTAATCGCGTTGGTTGCGAGTAGCTATCGTTTTGTGTAGGTACGAGGGACTCGTGCGTGATCTCCTACTGGATTGATACCTTGGTTCTCAAAAACTGAGGGAAATACTTACGCTACTTTACTGCATCATCCTCTCCTCTTTGGGGAAATCCAACGCAGTGCTCAAGAGGTAGCAAGGGCCATCTGGGATCGACCAATCGAACCCTTGCCAGAACCACCAACACAAGAACTCCTCCCCTCGCGAGGCTATCTTTCCCTTGTATTGTTCATCATCAGCCCCCGAGGCAATCCACACACCACACACTGGAGTAGGGTATTACACCACAATGGTGGCCTGAACCAATATAAACCTTGCGTCCCTTGTGTTGTTCTTCGTGTAGCCTAGATCCTTTGCGAGGCGACGAAACGTGAGTTGGTAGAGGAGTGATCTCCGTGCACACCCCAGAGTTCAAACCTTGAGGGTCTGCCGGAGCCCGAAATCCAACATTTGGCGCGCCAGGTAGGGGTGTGCCGGAATCCTCTTTCCGCCGCCCCGCGTTCCGTCGCGTCGTTATCCTCATGTCCGGTGACCCTACGGGCAAAACCGACCCCTGGGCGGCCTGGCCCGCCCAAACTGAGCCGCCCGCCCAGAGCGACCTCAACCTTGTGCCCCAGGCAGCCCGCACTCCGCAGGGCGCTGCGGGCCGCGGGCGACGCGGCCAGGCACTGCCTGCCCTCACGCCGTGGCAGGTGCGGTCGGCGGCAAGGGCTTCAAGCCACGCCACAGCCACAACGCCGTACACTCGACGGGAGCAGGCGAACTCAAGGGCCGCGCTCATGGTGGCCCGAGAACTACTACGATGCAGGCTGCAGGAGGGCGGCCACGACCTGCTACTAGAGCGGGTGGCAGAGCTCCTGGGCTCCGCCGCCTCGGGGGTGATGTCTACTACACAACCTTCTTCTTGTAGACGTTGTTGGGCCTGCAAGTGCACAGGTTTGTAGGACAGTAGAAAATTTCCCTCAAGTGGATGACCTAAGGTTTCTCAATCCGTAGGAGGCGTAGGATGAATATGGTCTCTCTCAAACAACCCTGCAACCAAATAACAAAGAGTCTCTTGTGTCCCCAACACACCCAATACAATGGTAATTTGTATAGGTGCACTACTTCGGCGAAGAGATGGTGATACAAGTGCAATATGGATGGTAGATAAAGGTATTTGTAATCTGAAATTATAAAAACAGCAAGGTAACAAGTGGAAAAAGTGAGCGTAAACGATACTGCAATGATAGGAAACAAGGCCTAGGGTTCATACTTTCACTAGTGCAAGTTCTCTCAACAATAATAACATAGATAGATCATATAACAAGCCCTCAACATGCAACAAAGAGTCACTCCAAAGCCACTAATAGCGGAGAACAAACATAGAGATTATGGTAGGGTATGAAACCACCTCAAAGTTATCCTTTCTGTTCTATCTATTCAAGAGTTCGTAGTAAAATAACATAAAGCTATTCTTTCCGCTCAATCCATCATAGAGTTCATACTAGAATAACACCTTATGACACAAATCAACCAAAACCCTAATGTCACCTAGATACTCCATTGTCACCTCAAGTATCCGTGGGCATGATTATACGATATGCATCACACAATCTCAGATTCATCCAACCAACATAAAAGTACTTCAAAGAGTGCCCCAAAGCTACTACCGGAGAGTCAAGAACTTGTGCCAACCCCTATGCATAGGTTCCCAATGTCACGAAACCCGCAAGTTGATCACCAAAACATACATCAAGTGGATCGCAAGACATACATCAAGTGTTCTCATAAAAGACTCAATCCGATAAGATAACTTCAAAGGGGAAACTCAATTCATCACAAGAGAGTAGAGGGGGAGAAACATAATAAGATCCAACTACAATAGCAAAGCTCGAGATACATCAAGATCGTGCCATTGAGGGAACACGAGAGAGAACACGAGGGAGAGAGATCAAACACATAGCTACTGGTACATACCCTCAGCCCCGAGGGTGAACTACTCCCTCCTCATCATGGATAGCGCCGGGATGATGAAGATGGCCTCTGGTGATGGGATCCCCCTCCGGCAGGGTGCCGGAACAGGGTCCCGATTGGTTTTTGGTGGCTACAGAGGCTTGCGGCGGCGGAACTCCCGATCTAGGTTCTGTTCTGGAAGTTTTTGGGTACGTAGGTATATATGGGTGCAGGAAGTACGTCGGTGGAGCTACGGGGGTCCCACGAGGCAGGGGGCGCGCCCAGGGGGAACCCTCGTGAGCACCCCCCGTATCTCCTGACGTGCACTCCAAGTCCATCGGGTGGCGTTCCTTCCAAAAATAACTTCTCTAGTTGATTTCGTTCCGTTTTGACTCTGTATGATATTCCTTTTCCTCGGAACACTGAAATAGGCATAAAACAACAAATCTGGGCTGGGCCTCCAGTTAATAGGTTAGTCCCAAAAATAATATAAAAGTGGATAATAAAGCCCAATATTGCCTAAAAAAGTAGATAAAGTAGCATGGAGCAATCAAAAATATAGATACGTTGGAGACGTATCAAGCATCCCCAAGCTTAATTCCTGCTCGTCCTCGAGTAGGTAAATGATAGAAAAGAATTTTTGATGTGGAGTGATACTTTGGCATAATTTCAATGTAAATCTTCTTAATTGTGGTATGAATATTCAGATCGGAAAGATTCAAGACAAAAGTTCATATTGACATAAAAAAATAATACTTCAAGCATATTAATCAAAGCAATCATGTCTTCTCAAAATAGCATGGCCAAAGAAAGTTATCCCTACAAAATCATATAGTCTGGCTAAGCTCTATCTTCATCACACAAAGTATTTAATCATGCACAACCCCGATGACGAGCCAAGCAATTGTTTCATACTTTAGAAATCTCAAACTTTTTCAACTTTCACGCAATACATGAGCGTGAGCCATGGACATAGCACTATAGGGGGAATAGAATGGTGGTTGTGGAGAAGACAAAAAAGGAGAAGATAGTCTCACATCAACTAGGCGTATCAATGGGCTATGGAGATGCCCATCAATAGATATCAATGTGAGTGAGTAGGGATTGCCATGCAACGGATGCACTAGAGCTATAAGTATATGAAAGCTCAAAAAAAAAGAAACTAAGTGGGTGTGCATCCAACTAGCTTGCTCACGAAGACCTAGGGCACTTTTGAGGAAGCCCATCATTGGAATATACAAGCCAAGTTCTATAATGAAAAATTCCCACTAGTATATGAAAGTGACAACATATGAGACTCTCTATCATGAAGATCATGGTGCTACTTTGAAGCACAAGTGTGGAAAAAGGATAGTAGCATTGTCCCTTCTCTCTTTTTCTCTCATTTTTTTATTTGGCCTTTCTCTTTTTTTCTTCTTTTTTTATGGCCACTCTTTTTTTTATTTGGGCTTCTTTGGCCTCTTTTATTTTTCATAAAGTCCGGAGTCTCATCTCGACTTATGGGGGAATCATAGTTTCCATCATCCTTTCCTCACTGGGACAATGCTCGAATAATGATGATCATCACACTTTTATTTTTCTTACAACTCAACAATTACAACTCGATACTTAGAACAAAATATGACTCTATATGAATGCCTCCGGTGGTGTACCGGGATATGCAATTAATCAAGAGCGACATGTATGAAAGAATTATGAAGGTGGCCTTGCCACAAATACAATGTCAACTACATGTTCATGCAAAAAGCAATATGACAAAAGTAATGTGTGTCATATGAACGGAACAGTGGAAAGTTGCATGGCAATATATCTCGGAATGGCTATGGAAATGCCATGATAGGTAGGTATGGTGGCTGTTTTGAGGAAGGTATATGGTGGGTGTATGATACCGGCGAAAAGTGCGCGGTATTAGACAGGCTAGCAATGGTGGAAGGGTGAGAGTGCGTATAATCCATGGACTCAACATTAATCAAAAGAACTCATGCACTTGTTGCAAAAATTTAGAAGTCATCAAAAACCAAAGCACTAAACGCATACTCCTAGGGGGATAGATTGGTAGGAAAAGACCATCTCTCGTCCCCGACTGCCACTCATAAGGAAGACAATCAATAAATAAAATTGTGCTCCGACTTCATCACAAAGCGGTTCACCATACGTGCATGCTACGGGAATCACAAACTTCAACACAAGAATTCTTTAAATTCATAATCACCCCAACTAGCATTGCTTTGATATTATCACCTCCATATCTCAAAACAATTATCAAGCATCAAACTTATCTTAGTATTCAACGCACTCAAAAGAAAGTTTCACATATCTTGAATACCAAGTATAATATCTTTAAGCAAATTACCATGCTATTAACAACTCTCAAAGTAATCTAAGTGAAGCATGAGAGATCAATAGTTTCTTTAAAACAAATCCACCACCGTGCTCTAAAAGATATAAGTGAAGTACTACAGCAAAAATTATCACGCTCAAAGGATATAAGTGAAGCACATAGAGTAGATAAATAATTATGCAACTATGCGAAGACTCTCTCTCAAAAAATAATTTCCGATCTTGGTATTGTATTCAAGCAGCAAGCAAAACAAAATAAAATGACATTGCAAGGATAGCACAACTCATGTGAAGAAGCAAAAACTTAGGCTCAACCGATACTAACCGATAGTTGTTGAAGAAGAAAGGTGGGATGCCTACCGGGGCATCCCCAAGCTTAGATGCTTGAGACTTCTTGAAACATTATCTTGGGGTGTCTTGGGCATCCCCAAGCTTTAACTTTTGTGTCTCCTTAATTTCTCTCGTATCATGGTTTCTCTTTTTATTAAAAGCTTCATTCACAACAAACTCAACAAGAACTCTTAAGATAGGTTAGCATAAACCAATGCAAAACCTTATCATCTTCTACTGTAACAAATCACTAAAATTATTATTCAACATTGAATACTAAATGCCTCTGAATATTTAATACTCCTATCCTCAAATAGAATCATTAAACAAGCAAACATATGCAAACAATGCAAACATAACAGCAATCTGCCAAAATAGTACAGTCTGTAAAGAATGCAAGAGTATCAATACTTCCCTGACTCCAAAAATTATGAACTAAAATTCCCACTGTAATAAATTTATCAGAGCTTAATATGCAAAAAAGATTCAACGTTATAACATTCTCTGACTTTTCTGAGGTATTTTTGCAACAGCGGTAAACTTTCTGTTTTCAAACAGCAACATGTATACTAGCAAAATAAGAATGGCAAAGACTATCCTTGACTTTTTTTATTGAAACTAAAGATGAAAAACATTATTATAACTAACAGCAAGCAAAAACTAACAAAATAAAATGACACTCCAAGCAAAACACATATCATGTGGCGAATAAAAATATAGCTCCAAGTAGAGTTACCGATAAACGAAGACGAAAGAGGGGATGCCTTCCGGGGCATCCCCAAGCTTAGGCTCTTGGTTGTCCTCGAATATTACCTTGGGGTGCCTTGGGCATCCCCAAGCTTAGGCTCTTTCCAATCCTTATTCCATAGTCCATTGAATCTTTACCCAAAACATGAAAACTTCAACCACACAAAACTCAAAACAAAACTCGTAAACTCCGTTAGTATAAGAAAATAAAACCTCCACTTAGGTACTTAATGAACTCATTCTAAATTTATATTGGTGTAATATCTACGGTATTCTAACTTCTCTATGGTTCATACCACTTAATACTAGCCATAGATGCATCAAAATAAGCAAACAACACATAGAAAACAGAATCTGTCAAAAACAGAACAGTCTGTAGTAATCTGTATCAAACGTATACTTCTGGAACCCCAAAAATAATGAAATAAATTGCTGGACCTGAGTAATTTGTCTATTAATCATCTTCAAAAAGAATCAACCTAAAAGCACTCTCCAGTAAAACATGGCAGCCATTCTCGTGAGCGCAAAAGTTTCTGTTTTCTACAGCAAGATCATATAAACTTCACCCAAGTCTTCCCAAAGGTTCTACTTGGCACTTTATTGAAACAAAAGTTATAAAACATTATTACTACAGTATCATAATCATGTGGAAACACGAAAATAGTAAGGATAAATATTGGATTGTCTCCCAACAAGCGCTTTTGTTTAATGCCTTTCTAGCTAGGCATGATGATGACAATGATGCTCACATAAAAGATAAGAATTGAAACATAACGGGAGCATCATGAATCATATGACTAGCACATTTAAGCCTAACCCACTTCCTATGCATAGGGATTTTGTGAGAAAACATCTTATGGGAACAATAATCAACTAGCAAAGGAAGGTAAAACAAGCATAGTTTCAAGAATTTAAGCACATAGGGAGGAAACTTGACATTATTGCAATTCCTACAAGCATATGTTCCTCTCTCATAATAATTTTCAGTAGCATCATGAATGAATTCAACAATATAACCAGCACCTAAAACATTCTTTTCATGATCTACAAGCATAGAAAATTTACTACTCTCCACACAAACAAAATTCTTCTCATTCGGAATAGTAGTGGGAGCAAACTCAACAAAATAACTATCATGTGATTGAAAATTAAGATCAAGATGACACGTTTCATGGTTATCATTATTCTTTAAAGCATACGTGTAATCACAATAATCATCATAGATAGGAGGCATGCTTTCATCATAGTAAATTTTCTCATCAATGCTTGGGGGGCAAAAAATATCATCTCCATCAAACATAGCTTCCCCAAGCTTGTGTCTTTGCATATCATTAGCATCATGGATATTCAAGGAATTCATACTAACAACATTGCAATCATGCTCATCATTCACATATTTTATGCCAAGAATTCTATGTAATTCTTCTTCTAGTACTTGAGCACAATTTTCCTTTCCATCATATTCACGAAAGATATTAAAAAGGTGAAGCGTATGAGACAAACTTAACTCCATTTTTTAGTTTTATTTTGTAAAATAAACTAGTGCTAAAACAAGAAACAAAAAGATTCGATTGCAAGATCTAAAGATATACCTTCAAGCACTCACCTCGCCAGAAAAGAGCTTAGTGACGGAGTGTGAGTACCCTTTACCTAGCCTCCCCGGCAACGGCGCCAGAACAGAGCTTGATGTCTACTACACAACCTTCTTCTTGTAGACGTTGTTGGGCCTGCAAGTGCGCAGGTTTGTAGGACAGTAGCAAATTTTCCTCAAGTGGATGACCTAAGGTTTATCAATTCGTAGGAGGCGTAGGATGAAGATGGTCTCTCTCAAACAACCCTGCAACCAAATAATAAAGAGTCTCTTGTGTCCCCAACACACCCAATACAATGGTAATTTGTATAGGTGCACTAGTTCGGCGAAGAGATGGTGATACAAGTGCATATGGATGGTAGACAAAGGTATTTGTAATCTGAAATTATAAAAACAGCAAGGTAACAAGTGGTAAAAGTGAGCGTAAACGGTACTGCAATGATAGGAAACAAGGCCTAGGGTTCATACTTTCACTAGTGCAAGTTCTCTCAACAATAATAACATAGATAGATCATATAACAAGCCCTCAACATGCAACAAAGAGTCACTCCAAAGCCACTAATAGCGGAGAACAAACGTAGAGATTATGGTAGGGTACGAAACCACCTCAAAGTTATCGTTTCTGTTCTATCTATTCAAGAGTTCGTAGTAAAATAACATAAAGCTATTCTTTCCACTCAATCCATCATAGAGTTCATACTAGAATAACACCTTAAGACACAAATCAACCAAAACCCTAATGTCACCTAGATACTCCATTGTCACCTCAAGTATCCGTGGGCATGATTATACGATATGCATCACACAATCTCAGATTCATCCAACCAACATAAAAGTACTTCAAAGAGTGCCCCAAAGCTACTACCGGAGTGTCAAGAACGTGTGCCAACCCCTATGCATAGGTTCCCAATGTCACGAAACCCGCAAGTTGATCACCAAAACATACATCAAGTGGATCGCAAGACATACATCAAGTGTTCTCATAAAAGACTCAATCCGATAAGATAACTTCAAAGGGGAAACTCAATTCATCACAAGAGAGTAGAGGGGGAGAAACATAATAAGATCCAACTACAATAGCAAAGCTCGGGATACATCAAGATCGTGCCATAGAGGGAACATGAGAGAGAACACGAGAGAGAAACACATAGCTACTGGTACATACCCTCAGCCCCGAGGGTGAACTACTCCCTCCTCGTCATGGATAGCACCGGGATGGTGTAGATGGCCTACGGTGATGGGATCCCCCTCCGGCAGGGTGCCGGAACAGGGTTCCAATTGATTTTTGGTGGCTACAGAGGCTTGCGGCGGCGGAACTCCCGATCTAGGTTCTATTCTGGAAGTTTTTGGGTACGTAGGTATATATGGGTGCATGAAGTACATCGGTGGAGCTACGGGGGTCCCACGAGGCACGGGGCGCGCCCAGGGGGGGCGGGATGCCCCCCACCCTCGTGAGCACCTCCCGTATCTCCTGACGTGCACTCCAAGTCCATCGGGTGGCTTTCCTTCCAAAACTAACTTCTCCAGTTGATTTCGTTCCGTTTTGACTCCGTCTGATATTCCTTTTCCTCGAAACACTGAAATAGGCATAAAACAACAAATCTGGGCTGGGCCTCTGGCTAATAGGTTAGTCCCAAAAATAATATAAAAGTGGATAATAAAACCCAATATTGCCTAAAACAGTAGATAAAGTAGCATGTAGCAATCAAAAATTACAGATACGTTGGAGACGTATCAGGGGGCTCATCCCTTCTGCGCCCAGCTGCCACCCCAGGTCCAGGGCGGACCGCACGGAGGCCCCATACGCGCGCGCGCAGCTCTGAGCGGATTCCAAGGCCTTCCCAGCGCTAACCTGGCCGTCAGCGTTGGGCGACCAGCAGTGCCGGCTTCGCCTCCAACCAGCGAAGGGGCATTCACTGCAGCCGACGGCCCTGGTGGGCCGCCACACTACCACCCCCAAGGCAGCACTTCGAGCGGGACTGCGTGGCACGTGGGGCACTATGATGAGGCATTCGGGGCGGCAGCCCCGGAAGCTTGTGTGCCCCACATGGTAGATCAAGGGCGCGCGCTGGAAGAAGACCATGGCTCTTTCCTTGGCCCAGGCTGGGGGGGAAGAGATGCCGGAAGCTGAGCTCTTTCGGGAACCCCAGGAGAGCCACGACGACCGCGCTGGTGGCAGCAACTATCGGGTACCGCTAATTCCTCAGGAGCAAGCTTATGCTAACCATGGGTCACAGGAGGTACAGGTCGCCGCGGCAGATGGCTGCCCCAATCCAGAAGCTTCCTACCCCTCAGGAGGAGGGCACCGGGGGCTGCCGGAGAGGGGCCGAGATCTGGCATCACCCCCGTGGTGCTCAGAGCAAGGCGTCCTCAGGAGGTAGGCCCTCTGCCGGGGAGGTGCCCCAGGGCCTGCCCCCAGCAGAGGACCCCTGGTTGTCGAGGGAATCACTGGCGACCGCTCTATCCCACCAGCGGCATCCTCGGTCTCCGGCCGTCGTCGGTGGGAATAGAGTGCGACGCATGGCGGGGCCCTCGTCTGGCGATATGAAGCAAGGCTGGTACCTGTGAAGAAGGCCCAGTGCTTGTGAAGCTCGCCGCCCCGTGACACTCTCACGTAATAATGAGTGGGGCTGTACACGCCCCGGAGTCTCCGTAGAGCCGCCCTCGTGCCTCGGGGGCTCCCGCCCACACCCAGTGGCAACACTTAGCTTCGCACTGGTGAGAAGACGTCGAAGACTAGACTAGGTGCCGGACGTGGCTTTTTTGCTTTTTTTGCCTTTCTCTTGGTTGCCGAGTTCCCTCAATTTGAATTTAAGTTGGATTTGAGCTTGAGACTTGCGTGTGTTCGGGAAGGGGTGTTTAGTCTTGTTCGAGCAATCTCTCGCGTTCTGGTTATCGATTTGCGTCCATTCTGCGTCAGCTGCCTCCCCTCGCGAGCCCCTTGCGAGTCGGGCCAGGCCAGGCATGTATGCAGCCCGGACTGCTGTCACTACACCCTCTCAGGAGGTTCTCATCACAGGATCAGTGGGTTCACTCAGGAGACACTTGGGGCACTGTGGCCCCCGCAGGCTCGTTCAGGACCCGCGCGGGTCGAAGGTAAACATGTCGACTGACTCATCACGAGGCCAATTGCTCGGCGTAAGCATGCATGCGACATCATGTCTATAAATACGCTAACTGCAAATTTTTACACGAGGGGCTCCCCCTCCCAAAATGCTCTTACGACCTTCAGGGCCAAGACCGAACTCTTTCTGCGTAGGGTAAACAGCAGGAATAACGCGCGATCAATCGGATAAATCTCCCAATGCATCTTCAGGGGCACCCCCGGAGTCATCACTGGCGTCGCTGGCCTCGCCATCGCCCGCGCCGTCGCTGTCATCAACATCCGGATCATTCACCACGCCGCCCTCATCGGCAGCCACGACCACGCCGTCGTCATCAGTGGTGAAGGCCCTAAGAAGGGCGTCCACGTTGTCTTCCACCCACTGCGCCAGATCACCCCGAACGGCTATGGGCACCGGTGCGATAGCTGCATCGAAGTCGAAGTGGGGGTCCCGGTCCTGAAGATGACTGAAGACTCAGGAAAAAGCACGCCCAAGCAGGGCCCGACTCCTCTCCTCAACAAGCCCGTTGGCCCTGTCAGAGCGAGCCTCCAGCTGCGTCACCATGTCTGTGAAGAACCGGAGATTGCCAGCGTAGTTGATCACGCGAGGCTCCGCAACGACCATCTCGTAGATGTTGCCCAGGGAAGCGTTGGCCCTTTCCCCAAGCCTTTGGAGCATGGGGCCATGCTCATGCTCCAAGGTCTCCGCTGGCGGATCTCATCCTCATTCCGCCACGCAACGGCCTCAACGCCGTCAACCCTCTGTTGGAGAAGAAGCACCTCAGTGCGGGAAGAGGCTAGCTCCGTCTGCGCCGCGCCAAGGGCGGCCCCGGAGGCATCCGCACGCCGCATCACTTCATTCAGCTTGGCCCTGAGGGCGGCGGTCCTGCCCTCCGCTTCGGCCTTGATCTGCTCCAGCCTTCCTCTGTACTCGCGCTCAAGATTCGAGCGAGCCTCCGTCATGCGACGGTGAACCTCCTCTTGGACTCGGGCTTCCCGCGCGGCGACTTCATCCTCCGCGTGGGGCACCAGGTGCTCCCTCGTCTCCAACCGCTCGAGGTCAAGATTGCGCTCAGCGGCCTGCTCCTCTTCGCGCCTCTGGAGCTCCGCCTCGTTATTGGGTGACCCCTTCAACAACATGAGGGCCGCCTGACGCAGCTCCACTTGCTACTCTAGAGAGTTGCTCCAGGCTTGGAGCTCCCACGCACGCTCCTCTGCAGCCTGGCGCCGCCGGTCTACCTCCCGAGCCTCCTCGACGGCTTGGGAGCAGGCCTCCCGCGAGGCCGCCAGCGACGCGTAAGCCTTCGCGTTTTAAAGATCAAGCTGGTGGCGCGCAAGGCTGACAGCCACCTTCATCTTGTGCCTCTCGTCAGCAAGGCGCAGGCCTTCGGCCTCGAGGCGTGCATCCTCGCCAGCAAGCTCCACCCAGAGCTGGTTCACTGCGTCCGCCACCCTTTGAAGGAACTCTCGGCGAAGGGCGCTGCGCTCCCGGGCCCGCCTAAGCACGTCTTCTGCGTCGTCCTCTGCCCCTGGCGCATGCGAAGGGCCATGAACCAGCATGCCCCCTCTGGGCAGGGGGCTGGGGGCTGGCACCCTCGTGATGGCCGGGCACGCCCTGCCAGAAACCTGGCCCGGAGCTGGTTCGTCCCCCAAGGAAGAATGCAAGATCGACCTCAGCCAGTCGCCGTCCATGACCAAGGGAGGAGCTCGGGGCAGGCTGGCTATGCCTCGGGAGAGCTCGCGAAGGAGGGGCATGAGGCGCGCAGGATCAAGGTGCCCCGCTGGACGGCTCACTTCTCCGACCAGCCCCACGACAAGAGCGGGACCCGATCTCGGGGCACTCAAAATCGGTGGAGAGGGTGAAGCTTGAGGGGATGGCTCCCCAGCCGCATCCATGAACTCGGCAGGAAGGGCCCTGAAAGGCAATGGTCAGCTGAAGCTACGGGAGTAAGGGACCAAGAAGGGAGAAGACTTACTCGTCAATGGCAAAGTACTTCCTGCGCTTCAATAGGCAGGAGGGGTAATCATCACCACCCAAGGCTTCCTTTCTCTTTCGAAGGGCCTCGAAGTCTACGCGGAAGCGGCCTAGGAGCTCGGCGCAAGGGTCTGTCTGCAGCGAGGAAGAGGCGTCAAGGTGATCGGCGTCGGAGGCATTGGCCTGGAGCACACCGCCAGGCGCCGCCTCATGGAGGATGGCCGGAGCCTCGGGAGCCTCGGCCACAGGAGCCGCAGGCCGCAACTCCACACCTCCCACTGCCCCAAGGCGGGCTTCGGGAGATACCACCTCAGGAGCTCCGCTGGCGTCAGTATCTCGGCAGCAGCCCCCTCAGCCCCCAGCGGCCCTCGCCTCCCGGCCCCACTGCTTGAGGAAGGACCACCACGGACAAACGGAAGGGCAACCATAGCAACCGGGTTCTCGCGAGGCCCCGTGAGGCCGGCCGGGCGCGGCCCCCATTCATCGAAGCTAGGCATCTGCTTCACGAAGTCGGCCTTGCCCGAGCAAAGGTACAATAGGGCAGCCCCTTGCCAAAGGCTGCCTGGGGAAGGATCGCCAGTCAGGACCATAAGGACCTTCCTCAACACTTCGGGCACAAGATCTTCCTCCTGGAGCCTCATGCGGTCTTCATGCCCCGCAAATGCCCACATCCGACAGGAGTGACACTGGAGAGGAGCAATGCAGCGTCGAAGGAACTCCTTCACCACCTTGGGCGACGTCACGTCGAGCGCCCTCAAGTTCCCGAAGCGACGCCAGATGAAGGCGAGCCGGGGCTCATGAGCATCTCATGGCCCCATCCCGAGTTGGGGACATCGGGCAAGGTTGGTTCCGAGAGCAGGGGGCTGGGCACTCCGACATCCACATACAGCCACCGCTCTCGGAACCCAGCCGTAGGAGGAGGAAGGCTGAAATCAACCCCCGAGGCAGCCGCCTCTGGCACATCAAGGAAGCTCATGCACCCCGAGCATTGAGTGGGGTCGCTCAAGCGCAAGGAGAAGAAGTGGCGCAGAAGGGTAGCAGAAGGAGGAATACCCACCATGGCCTCGCAAACAAAGGCGAAAACGGCCAGGAGAGTAATGGTTTCGGGACCCAAGTGCATCATGTGGATCTGATAATGGGAGAGTACAACATTGAAGAAATCCGAAAAGGGGGAACCAGACCCGCCCATAGGGCATCGGCGAAAAATCGGACCTTGGTGACTACTTTGTCGAAGGAGGAGTGAGATGCGGGCCAAACCGTCGTCCTCCCGCACTCGTTGAAGATGGTGGCGAGGGCAGAGCTGACCTTGTCCAAGGCTTCTGGATTAAGTATGATCGACCGATCGACAGTAGGAGCCGCCGACGGTGGCGAGCGGGGCGAGGGCGCAAGCTTCTTCCTCTTCTCCTTCTTCGTTGGCGCCATGGCGACAGGAAGGGGGAGAGTTCGAGATTGGATTGGAAGCAGAGGTTGGAGCTCAAAGAGGAGGAAGAACAGGAGACGCGCGAACGGCGAAAAGGGGGATGACTGTATGCAACCACGGGTCCGCCTAGCCGGGCGCATAATGAGGGGCGTGGGGAAACAGGGACGCCCACGTCCAATCAACCGCCACGCGGCGCCCAAGGCCGCAGGCTGTTGGGGCCCGCGGTGCTTCGCACTTGCCCCTTCGCTTCTCTGCTAAGCCAAGTCCGGGCGTGCCTTGGGCCCGGGGGCTACTGTCGGCATTCTTGGAACGGGGGTACCCAGACTTGCCTGCCTGCAGCCTGCAGCGTGGCTCAAGGAGTGGCCCAGTACAGCCCATCTTCGTCAACACAAGCTCAAGACCCTCGCGAGGGGCCAAGCCTCGCGGGGCGGACGACAAGAAGCTTCCTCAGGCACAACCTCGTCAGGCTGGCTCGCGAGGAGGCGGAGAGATCAAGGCGGGGTACCTCACGAGGTGCCCGTGACGCAAGCCATGATGACCGAAGCCAGGTGGGTGCCGGCCTGCGTAGTGTCCTTGTTTCCTCTTTGGTGCAAAGGGGGCAAGCGTAGGCCAAGGTATCAAGCAAGGGCTACCATTTCGGTGCAAGAAGACCAAGACCAGCAGAACAGCAGGATGGAGGTCATCGTGGAGCCCAGGAAGGCGTCATCGTCAAAGTCTTTGATAGGCGAGGACCAACTTTAGTCAGGACAAGTGTACTAGATGTTCCCCTTCAAAATGGCCAAATGTTGGCGCCCTTCCCGCTTAATATTTGGGAAGAGGACCAGGGCCTCACTCTATAAATATGAATAGCCATTCTCAAGGCAGGGCATCTGGGATCGACCAATCGAACCCTTGCCAGAACCACCAACACAAGAACTCCTCCCCTCGCGAGGCTGTTCTTCTCTTGTATTGTTCATCATCAGCCCCTGAGGCAATCCACACACCACACACTGGAGTAGGGTATTACACCACAATGGTGGCTTGACCCAATATAAACCTTGCGTCCCTTGTGTTGTTCTTCGTGTAGCCTAGATCCTTTGCGAGGCGACGAAACGTGAGTTGGTAGAGGAGTGATCTCCGTGCGCACCCTAGAGTTTGAACCTTGAGGGTCTGCCGGAGCCCGAAATCCGACAGGTTCATAGGCATGTCACGCGGATCATGGATCGAGAACCGTCTGATCCATCCGGATCTAACGGCAGTGCTCCCTCCTCACCTTCTCACCCCACCTAGCCCAAACAACCCACATGCCACAGCCCGCACTCCTGCATCGTCCCCCGCACACCCTAGCGAACCCTGGCGCTCCCAGATTCCTCCCACCTGCCCTCCCCTTGCCGCCACCCACCCCTCCCCTCGCTCTCCTCCCTCCCTCCCCCCCGGCATGATCCAGCGTGCTTCCCATGCTCTGCTCCTCCTTCCCTCCCCTCCGACAAGATCCCCTCCCGCGCCGGCCTTCTTCCTCGCCCCAGATGCCGCTGCTCGTCTCCTCTCCGGTGAGAGCAGAGGAGCCACCGCGGTCGAGGCAGCCGCGAGCTGGAAACCCACCTCTTCTCTTCTCCGGTCGCCGTGGAGGTCCGCCGTGTCGAACCTCCTCGACGGTGCCCAAAACCCTAGGCGGCCCATATCTTCCTCCCATGTCCATGGCCATGGAGAGCCTGGAAGATGTGCAGCAGCAGGTCAGAACCCTCACCTTCTTCTTCTTGTTCTACCTACCTCTGGTGTTCTTCCTCTCCACAACCACTGATGCAAACATGGTGTGGAAGATATTGATTTCCCAGCCCGCCTGATGGCTCACTCCCCTCGCCCCCACGCAGATCTTTGAGTACAATAGCTCCGCACCCTGCAGCCGATGGTCTGGGCCAAGCGCAGCGCCGGTTCTGGTGTCCTGCGCCAACCAGACCATGCCCCAGGTGCTCGACGGAATGCCCGCTGCACCGCTTGGTCTCAACTTTGTTGCCCTTTTCCAAGCTGAGGGAGAGGGCTAGGGTGAGCTCCCCGTCGTTTGCTTTGTTGAAATTGCTAGCTGTAGTCAATTTCCATTGCCTGTGCATTTGGGTAGTCGGTCGTTAGATTTTCTTTCTTTAGGGTCGACCAGGACCGGTTCCGTTTCTTGAAGGCATCCACTGCTGTTGCTAGTGACTTCACTGTCTTGTGAGATTTTGCTTCTTTATTACAGGGTTAAATAGTCCACTATTTTGTCTGGTCTCTGTGTCTCTCAATGATAGCAATCTGAACTGCTGTATTGTGTGCCTTGAAAAGCATGGTTGCAACCATTCCTAATTTTTTTTCTTGTTCGGTTTAGACTTGGATGCAGCAGGTGCTCTACTCTTGCACATGGTGTGTGTCTCCGGCACAGCGGTGCTTCTTGAGGCGACTGGCATGCCGGTGGCTGTGTCTGGCGGCGACCACAAGCTCTCCGGTGAGTGGCTCCCTCTCCTACCCCTAGTTCTCTTTTCTACTCCTATAGCACTGATCTGTTTGTTTAGAGCACTAGCAATAGGAGTAGTAAATGCTTACTGATGTTGGAGTAGTGAAAGCTTCATGGTTGATCCTGATTGCTGAACATGGGAGATGTATCTTCTTTTGCATATCAATTAAATAGCAGTACTATGTAATGGAACAGTCTATGTACTGTTATTTTTAGGTTAGGTTGAAGTGATTGGTAGGCCTTCCTTAACAAGCGAGCTTCTTTAAATTTCCGTTGTTATTTGCACTATATTCCACGCATGCCTCATGTGAATCTGTGATCATATCCATAGACCAGTGAATTTATTGCACTACTTGCTTGCTATGAAGTATCCAATATTTGTTACATTATGTCTTTAAGTAGTGGAATTGAGAATGGCAAGCTACATTCTTCAACTGAACTGCTCTTTCATTGTACCACAAAATACTAAAGTTTTGCTATGTATAACATTGCTACATGTGTTTTTGTCTATATAGAATTGCATTCATTTCCTCTTCTTTCAATAGTTACATAGCTTGAGGTCTGTGTATTCTTTTGAATAGGATGTACTGTTCTATGCAGAAGATCTGATTTGCACAAACATAATTATCTGCACGTGCTGTCTGGCTTGATATTTCTTATATCCTGTTGGTTGAATGGATGGTGGTGCCACTACAGTGGTAGTTTATTCAGGTTGCTGTGAGGTTAATCCCTTTGGCAACATTCCTTGAGAATTTTGTAATGCGTCCTTTGGGGTGCTGATACACTCTCGTGCAAGTTCTACGGTATGCGACTTCATGTTGTTGCTGCAAGCATTGATACAATATGTCATGTGCAGGGAGCTCCGCATCTGAGTCTCGACCATCCTCCACAGCAAGGAGCTGGGACAAGGGAGCAAGCAGCGCTACTGGTTCCTTGAGGCCGGATCGAGAACTTTCCTCTGTTTTGTGTTCTTCTTGTATGTCCAGTTTCACATTGCTGGTGTTTCATGCCATATTCATCAATCTTGCTCACATGCCTTATGGTTGAGTAACTTGATTAGTATTGATGCTACTGTCCTATCTCAGTAAACTGTTTGTTTTTTCAGTAGAAAATAAATAAATAAAGTAAATCTACTATATCTTGGTATTCTAGAACTTTGGTGCCTCACAGAAGTTGCTTTATGTCCTGCTTTAGCTTGGAAACCTGATGATTTGTTGTCTGTTCTCATTTCTTAAGTTTGAAATGTTTCAAACTCTCGTGTGCCCCCGTCCTTGACTAGATATGTAAGCACCTTAGTAGTAATAAATACATTGGTCATGTAAATATCATTGGGAACTATATCTGCATCCATATGTTCTTGCCAACATTAAATGTTGTAAGTAGAGGTTAGAAATGCAGAACTTGGATGTTGTGCTGGGAGGTTTCAACTTCACATCTTCTGTAACATCCCAAATTTCCCATTTGGAATGTTTTACAATTATAGCTAAGCATCTATGCATATTGTTTGAAATTGAGTGGCATTTGAAGTGTTTCAGAAGATTTTTGAGTTGTGGGAATTTGAATTCAAATTGGCAGTTGAAATTTATTTCAAAACTATGCCTCACAAATACTTGAGAAAAAGTATGAGAGGAGTAAACATGACACTCCAAAAATGTCAGATGAAAAACCTTGCCAAAAAGTTTGAATTCAAATTTGATTTTTATTTGGGATTTTTAGAAAATGTTTTTTTAAGGTTTGAGTTTTGCCCCTAAAAAAATGTTCAAATTGTAGGGAATATTCCCCTGATCATTTTGATATATATATGTCCTATATAAAAAATATATATTTAATATATTTTTCCCTCTCCCTAATTCAAAAACAAATAGAAAAAAAGAAACCCCAGGCGCCACCCAGGCCAACCGGCCCAGCCAGCGCCGAGGCGGCCCAGCCAGCGCTAGGCGCAGCCCAGCCAGCGGGCCAGGCCAACCGGCCCAGCCGCGCCCGAGCCGGCCTGCCCGAGCCAACCCCGACCGAACTCCCTCCCCCTCGGTCACCCGACCGATCCGCCCCCTCCCTCTCCCGCTGACACCCCGACCCCACCACCTTCTTCCTCCCCACGCCAACCCCGCCACCGCTCGCCGGAATCCCGAAGGATCCGGGATCCTCCCGATCCTCGCCCCCGATCGCCCCCTCGTCCAAGTCGTTCCCCCCCTATA
>NC_041391.1:70847070-70852636 GCF_002162155.2 Triticum dicoccoides | reverse complement strand
GACTTCCCCTCGCTCCGCCGCACCCGCCCGACGCCTCCTCCATCGCCCCGGACCACCGGAGCCGCCGCGCCGTCGTCGCCCGAGCCGCCGTCGACCGTCGCCGTCGTCGCCACTGCGGTGAGTCGCCGGAGATGCCCCCACCGTTAGATCTAAAATCTACGCGCTAGATTAGATCACCCGAAGCAGTAGGTTTTAGTTTTAAAAATCGGTTTTAGTTTCGGTTTTTATTTAGGTTTAGTTTAGACCGGCCCGACTCGGTTTATTTCCCCGGCGCGTTTTAGTTATTTGACGCCCGAGCGTTAGATAGGCCCATCAGCACCAGTTTTTCTTTTTAATTATATTTTCGTTTCTGTTTTTTTTACAGAATAGTTTCAGCTTTGTAAAATCCATATCTTTTAATCTACTTAATATTTTTAATTGATTCTTTTTTTGTTAGTTTGCAAATTTGTTGTAGTTTCTGTAGAAAATATGTTTAGTCATGTTTAAATTATTAGAAATTGTTTTATTTTAGTTTTAGACAGATTAGTAATTCTGCTATAAAATGAATTAGGATTATTTTATTTTAGTGATTCTTTTTGTCACTACTTTGTTTTGACCTTACATAACCTTAGGAATTTATTTGGGTATATTAGATTCAATAAAAAAATAGTTTTAGTCAAAATCATGTGTTTCTTGTTCATTTAACTAGCTACAGTTTTCCTATTGTTCTAGTTAGTAAATTATTTTTATTTTTACTATGTTATAGTTTATTTTTGAGTAGTTTCTGTAGTTTTAGAACGTGAACTTTTATTTACAACAAATAGAATTTTTTTTATTTTATTTGTTTTCTTGCTAGGATTGTTATGGGCATAATAGGAGTTCTATAATAGATTTTGATGTGATTCTTTTGCTCCTAGTTGCATGATGTTTTCCCTTCTGTTTGTTAGCAAAACCCATGCTTAGGTTCTGTTAAGAAAAGTTTTGTTGTGTGGTTTTCCTTTGTTTTTATTTGGTGCCCCTTGATTTGCATTTTTATTTGTTGGTTTTATTATGAGTGTTAGAATTATTTGCTAGGATGTTTGCTTATATGAATGCTATGTTTGACTATATAGATTTACATCGGAGTGACGAATAGTTTTATCAAGTTTCTGAGAGCGTTTATATCTTCATCAACATACCAGGCAAGTTCACTTTGACCATGTTTTTCATACCTATATGTTTTATTGCATCTAGTGCCATCTTCGCAACAAATCCCTCCAGTAGTGATACTGAATTCTTGTAGTTGAGTAGTATGCATGAGGTAGGAACCCATCACCCTGTTACCAAGCCCGGGACATCATTTATTTTAATGCTACGCTATAGTAGACGGGGTTGGTATGAGTGCTCGAGAGTGGTGTGAAGAAGGAGGACTCTACGTCAATGATGACAACTCCATGATGACATCTGCAAGGACTGCATCTTCAAGGCCTCAAGACTTCAAGACTCGAGACAAGAATTCAATACACACTACTGGGTGAAGGATGGTTGACGGGCACCCTGGAGAAACCAGTGGTTGGCCGGGATGCATGGAGAAGCGCCATGACATCTTGCGGAAAGCTTCACCCAGACTCAAAGAGACGGAAGAATACTTCATGCCCGGAAGCTTACCTGTGCAACCGCAAGTCACTATGGGCTCTGGCTTGGTTGACCTTAGTTGTGACTCTGGCTGGGACGGTGCTAGCAGATGTAGAACTACGGTAGGAATGGATGAGCACCGGACAGTGGTCAGAGGAACTCTTCGGAAGACCATGTTTCGGTCATCTTGTTCTCAAACACCCTGAAGTGCGAGAACGTAAAGAGAGGGATCGAATCTTGCGGGAAAAGTGTACAAACCTCTGCAGAGGGT
Organism: Triticum dicoccoides; assembly: GCF_002162155.2. Classification (NCBI taxonomy): domain Eukaryota; kingdom Viridiplantae; phylum Streptophyta; class Magnoliopsida; order Poales; family Poaceae; genus Triticum; species Triticum dicoccoides. The sequence goes on along the minus strand of NC_041391.1, from coordinate 70,850,772 downwards.
TTAAACCTAATCGATTAGCCGTGTCCCCGGTTACGGACAATTTGAGCATCTGGACTTGGATCTATCTCGGAACTCTCAGCACCGGACTGATAACTTAATTGTGGGCAACTTATGATGATTTTGGGCTATGAGACATCGGTTGGCGGAACCATGTCATGATAGAAAACTCCATAGTACAGACTTCATTTATTCCTTTGATGTAGGGAAAACAAATCAGCTTTTACGCAAACAAAATTCAGATACAGAGCCACAAAGCCATAATGCATATAGTTTAGTTTTATCATCTGTTCTTTTTATTGGGATCTTGCCGGTACATTCAATGTACTGACCTACACGGCTGCAACATATCATGTTGCAGATACTTTCTTCCGACGAGTAAGAGTACGGTACAGGGTTACGGTCTACACTCAACCTGCCGATGGCGTTGATGGGACTCCACACCCGACTATTTGTTTCCGCTGTGAGTTATGAGGTATATATCAGTTTTACGTTAATTATACATGTGATTGCACTTTGATATATACATTGATGTACTGTGTGTGCCAGCATACTGATCCAGGGATGGCACAGCAACACAGAGGCTTGACCGTCTGAGGTCGGGTCGCTACAGAAATGGTATCAGAGCACATGTTGACTGTAGGACGTGACCCTAGACATCGGAAAGCCCTAGGACAGGATGTCTCAAAAACTCTATTTACAAAAAGACTCTTACTTCTCATCTCTTCTGACACTCTCACCTCAAATAGTTAGAATATACCCCTTTTCCCTTTTAATCAACCGGAGGATCAACTGAAGACGCTCCAAGAAGGAATTGATGACCCTTTCAGAGTAAAGAGGATTTCACCATGTATTAGAAGCTACAACAGTTGAAGACTCCGAAAACTTGAAGGATCTGAAGAGATTTGACCTTTAGAAGACCAAACCCCTGTTACACACTTACGTTAGATACAACGATTTGTGAGCTGTCATTTGTTTGATGTTTTCCGACAGCCACAAAGTAAAACTTGTTTCTTCAAAAACTATTGTTTGTATTGTGTGTATATCCCTCCCCGCCTCTCTCATATCTCATCCCAAAACTTTTGAACCCCATAGATGATGAATGAAGTTGGACTGATATTCTCTGAACCGAAGACTCAGCCGGAGGCAGAGCTATGGATTCAGAACATGGAAAATCACTTCGGGAGCAATTTGATTCCAAGGAAGTATGAGGTTCAATACGCTCTTCAGTGCTTTACAGAAAGTGCTGCAACCTGGTGGAAAATGCATCAAGCCATACAAGGATTTAATGGAGCAAGAACTTGGGAGGAATTCAAGAAGACCCTATTGAGATCACGTCTTACCCGGAAGCACCATGATACACCAAGAAATAAACCTTGTGCCTGCAAGATTTGCGGAGAAATAGGACACACCCAGGAGGAACACAAGGATGGATGCCCTCATTGTGAGGAGAAACACCCAGCTGAGGAATGCCCAACTAGTCAGGTGACTTGTTTCTTGTGTGAAGGAACCACCCACTACCCGACTCAGTGTCACATTTACCCCATGGTGCAACAAACTATTCAGGAGCAGGAAGAAGGAATGAAAGAAGCCCTCCGAGAAGTTATGAAAGAACCTGTGATGAAGGAATGTGTTGAAGACCCTGATGGAGAAGGCCTCAACAGATTTTACTCCAATGCCTGCTATTCATGTGGAGAAGAAGGACATTTTTCACAGTATTGCACCAAGGAAAGAAAAGAGTATCTGGGATACTTCCCGACGGAAGCAATAGAGTTTGATCCACAGGGAATAAAAAGGTTTGACCAGAACGAAAAAACCCCGGAAGAGAAAAAAAACAAAGACACCCTCAGAACAACCCAATTTTTGCAAAGAGGGACAAGAGTCATATTACCTGTTTTGAATGTAAGGACGTCGGGCATTATGCCAATCATTGTCTTGAAAGGAAGCAAGGAACTCAAGGAGCAGGCACCATCTCCAAGAAGCCCAAAGACTTATCGAAAGTTATGTGTTTTCATTGCAAGGAAGCAGGACATTATGCTACTAAATGTTCCTACAAGAAGGAAGCTGGAGTTGAGTAGTTGGAATTTTGATATGGATAATAAGAGTGGTAGAAACCAATTTTTCTTTTCATGATTACAATAAGTTGAGTTATGTAATGGGTGCTCAGAGTTTGTAATGGATTCATGAAATCAATAAAGTTAAGGTGACATGTTTTCATATGTTTAATTGTATGAGTTGTTACTCTATGAACACGGATTTTGACCATTTTCGAGGATATGAGAAATATGGTCTATGGATGGATTTGCGAATTTCATTTTAAGGGTGATAGTACCCTATGAAGAACCCTAGACCAATGGAAATGGAAATGTGTCCCACAGGTTGGAGTTTGGAAAAAAAATGAGTTGAAGTTTTATCTTTGATATGATGGTATTAAGAAATGAAATGTTATTGGATTTAAAGTGGTGTAATGTTGGAAAATGGAGCAATTGTAACTCCAAGGATGAGTGAAAGTGGTACAAGTGTTGAAGTGGGCTCATAACCCACAGGCCCAGGAATTAATAAGGATCAAGTACCCACTGGAGAAAGAAAATTTTGGGAATAGACTACGATTTGATCAACCGACGATTCTATAGGAGTTTACACAAAACCTGAGAGTTGTTAAGGAACGATAGATGTTTGTTTGGCCTGCAGAATCAATGGATTTTTCCGAACTTGGTTCGTCGACAAGAGAAATTCTGCAACGCTTGCGAGAATGCCCGAGTGTTAGAAATACGAGATTCGCTAAACCTTATACAGGGTAATGATCGGGGTGCGGAATGGATTGATCACCATACCGACTTACTCTTATTATTCGCTTTGCTATATGGGATGGCAAATCTGAGTGACTTACCTATAGTAGAGAGACGACGATCAAAACCTTGTTGAACCTTAGAATGGTATAAGCATTTTTTCCACTTGTACAAGGCAGCTTTTGCCAACCGTAGGTTATACGGTGAGGTTCAACCCAGACCCGTTTTCTGCAGGAGAAACCATAAATTGTCGACCACCATGAGATTTTCGATAGTTGTTTAGTATTGGCGACAGACCCGTCAGATATGAAGACCCAGTCTCGGAAGAACCTTACCATGATGAAATGACACATGATATTGTGGAAAGGGCTATGCCCCTACCGGAAGAGTATCAGTAAAGGATTCATACCGAAGATATGAGAAGACCGACACCGCCAACCCTAAGGATGAAGCGCATGAGTTTGTCGGAACATAACCATGCTTCTAAGTGTGGTAGCGCACTAGACCATACCAATCAATGGATTTGATAGAAGGCCTCCAAACCCTAACCTTTTCTTTCTAGCCTCTTCGAATCTCGAGGACGAGATTCATTTTAAGTGTGGTAGGTTTGTAACATCCCAAATTTCCCATTTGGAATGTTTTACAATTATAGCTAAGCATCTATGCATATTGTTTGAAATTGAGTGGCATTTGAAGTGTTTCAGAAGATTTTTGAGTTGTGGGAATTTGAATTCAAATTGGCAGTTGAAATTTATTTCAAAACTATGCCTGACAAATACTTGAGAAAAAGTATGAGAGGAGTAAACATGACACTCCAAAAATGTCAGATGAAAAACCTTGCCAAAAAGTTTGAATTCAAATTTGATTTTTATTTGGGATTTTTAGAAAATGTTTTTTTAAGGTTTGAGTTTTGCCC
>NC_041391.1:70824364-70846433 GCF_002162155.2 Triticum dicoccoides | reverse complement strand
ACTCCACCATCGACTTCCCCTCGCTCCGCCGCACCCGCCCGACGCCTCCTCCATCGCCCCGGACCACCGGAGCCGCCGCGCCGTCGTCGCCCGAGCCGCCGTCGACCGTCGCCGTCGTCGCCACTGCGGTGAGTCGCCGGAGATGCCCCCACCGTTAGATCTAAAATCTACGCGCTAGATTAGATCACCCGAAGCGGTAGGTTTTAGTTTTAAAAATCGGTTTTAGTTTCGGTTTTTATTTAGGTTTAGTTTAGACCGGCCCGACTCGGTTTATTTCCCCGGCGCGTTTTAGTTATTTGACGCCCGAGCGTTAGATAGGCCCATCAGCACCAGTTTTTCTTTTTAATTATATTTTCGTTTCTGTTTTTTTTACAGAATAGTTTCAGCTTTGTAAAATCCATATCTTTTAATCTACTTAATATTTTTAATTGATTCTTTTTTTGTTAGTTTGCAAATTTGTTGTAGTTTCTGTAGAATATATGTTTAGTCATGTTTAAATTATTAGAAATTGTTTTATTTTAGTTTTAGACAGATTAGTAATTCTGCTATAAAATGAATTAGGATTATTTTATCTTAGTGATTCTTTTTGTCACTACTTTGTTTTGACCTTACATAACCTTAGGAATTTATTTGGGTATATTAGATTCAATAAAAAAAATAGTTTTAGTCAAAATCATGTGTTTCTTGTTCATTTAACTAGCTACAGTTTTCCTATTGTTCTAGTTAGTAAATTATTTTTATTTTTACTATGTTATAGTTTATATTTGAGTAGTTTCTGTAGTTTTAGAACGTGAACTTTTATTTACAATAAATAGAATTTTTATTTTATTTTATTTGTTTTCTTGCTAGGATTGTTATGGGCATAATAGGAGTTCTATAATAGATTTTGATGTGATTCTTTTGCTCCTAGTTGCATGATGTTTTCCCTTCTGTTTGTTAGCAAAACCCATGCTTAGGTTCTGTTAAGAAAAGTTTTGTTGTGTGGTTTTCCTTTGTTTTTATTTGGTGCCCCTTGATTTGCATTTTTATTTGTTGGTTTTATTATGAGTGTTAGAATTATTTGCTAGGATGTTTGCTTATATGAATGCTATGTTTGACTATATAGATTTACATCGGAGTGACGAATAGTTTTATCAAGTTTCCGAGAGCGTTTATATCTTCATCAACATACCAGGCAAGTTCACTTTGACCATGTTTTTCATACCTATATGTTTTATTGCATCTAGTGCCATCTTCGCAACAAATCCCTCCAGTAGTGATACTGAATTCTTGTAGTTGAGTAGTATGCATGAGGTAGGAACCCATCACCCTGTTACCAAGCCCGGGACATCATTTATTTTAATGCTACGCTATAGTAGACGGGGTTGGTATGAGTGCTCGAGAGTGGTGTGAAGAAGGAGGACTCTACGTCAATGATGACAACTCCATGATGACATCTGCAAGGACTGCATCTTCAAGGCCTCAAGACTTCAAGACTCGAGACAAGAATTCAATACACACTACTGGGTGAAGGATGGTTGACGGGCACCCTGGAGAAACCAGTGGTTGGCCGGGATGCATGGAGAAGCGCCATGACATCTTGCGGAAAGCTTCACCCAGACTCAAAGAGACGGAAGAATACTTCATGCCCGGAAGCTTACCTGTGCAACCGCAAGTCACTATGGGCTCTGGCTTGGTTGACCTTAGTTGTGACTCTGGCTGGGACGGTGCTAGCAGATGTAGAACTACGGTAGGATTGGATGAGCACCGGACAGTGGTCAGAGGAACTCTTCGGAAGACCATGTTTCGGTCATCTTGTTCTCAAACACCCTGAAGTGCGAGAACGTAAAGAGAGGGATCGAATCTTGCGGGAAAAGTGTACAAACCTTTGCAGAGGGTTTAAACCTAATCGATTAGCCGTGTCCCCGGTTACGGACAATTTGAGCATCTGGACTTGGATCTATCTCGGAACTCTCAACACCGGACTGATAACTTAATTGTGGGCAACTTATGATGATTTTGGGCTATGAGACATCGGTTGGCGGAACCATGTCATGATAGAAAACTCCATAGTACAGACTTCATTTATTCCTTTGATGTAGGGAAAACAAATCAGCTTTTACGCAAACAAAATTCAGATACAGAGCCACAAAGCCATAATGCATATAGTTTAGTTTTATCATCTGTTCTTTTTATTGGGATCTTGCCGGTACATTCAATGTACTGACCTACACGGCTGCAACGTATCATGTTGCAGATACTTTCTTCCGACGAGTAAGAGTACGGTACAGGGTTACGGTCTACACTCAACCTGCCGATGGCGTTGATGGGACTCCACACCCGACTATTTGTTTCCGCTGTGACTTATGAGGTATATATCAGTTTTACGTTAATTATACATGTGATTGCACTTTGATATATACATTGATGTACTGTGTGTGCCAGCATACTGATCCAGGGATGGCACAGCAACACAGAGGCTTGACCGTCTGAGGTCGGGTCGCTACATCTTCTCAGGTTTAATTGTTGGTTTACATTGAAACTGTAGCAAGTGTCAAATGATGGTTTCTTATAAGCGCACATAACTGTTGGTTGTGCAATTTGTCTAGTAATCTAGGTGCACATAAGTATCAGGCCATATGTTTTCTTATAAGCAAACTATATTGATGGTTGTAAGATATAAGTTAAAATATACTAGTGCTATCATGATTTTCATGTAAATGCCATTCATTTATTAGTCTGATTTTTTTATGCTTCTAATGTGTGATCCTTGCAATGCTAGGTGATTTGATTTTCAGAAGTTGGAAGAAGAGGACGATGAGGCGTGGTGTTTTTCTATCAATCTACCTCTTGTTCTGGTTGTACTCTGTAGCTAGTTATATTGTAATTGGTAGTAGTCCGAATACTATGTAAAGACTGTAATAGGCTAATTTTGCATATCATTTCAAGAATTTAGTTTTGTTCCATTTGAAATATTTATTTTTTGTGTACTGTGAAAACTTGAGAAGTAGAAAGTTGGCAAGTTGGACCAACTTAATGAAAAAGGCCAAGTCGCCAAAAGTAAATGGAGTGTAAAATGGCCGAGGCCCAAACAAGAATTGGGCTAGGATTGGACTGTAGAAAGGCTGAGGCCACAAATGGATTGAAAAAAAGACTTCTAATGCAAAAAAGACTTTTAAAGGCTATATCCGTGAAAATAAAAGGCTGAATTGTTGGGCCAGGCCCTTGTAGCTAATCAAAGCACAGGAAAAAATACATTCAATGGGCTGAATTAATGGGCTCGGCCCATATAGACACCAAATTGGACCGGGCTAAATCTTATCCATGTCAGCTTGCTACGCTGGATCCTACATGGCCTGGGAAGGCTGCTAGTGACCAAAAATTTGGTCGTAGAACCAACGACCTTTTACATATCACAGAGAAGGTCGTTAATTTTAGTTTACGACGGCCAGCTTTTGACCATCTGTTTTTGGTCACAAAAAGGTCACAAATTAAAAACAATGACCATTCAGTGACCAATACTGATGGTCGCAAGTTGACATTTTCTTGTAGTGAGGGGAGGGTTGCGGTGGTGGTGGACGCGGACGTATTGGAAGAAGCCGGGGTCGGAGACGAGGCAGCACCGGCACTTGCAGACGAGCGAGGCGCGGGGGAGGGAGGAGGGTTGCGGTGGGAGGCGTAGGAGGATCTCAGAGAGCAAGTCGTCGCTGACCAGCGGTGCCGCCCTCGGCAAGCGGCGACGGTGGCTGGCCATCTCGCAACTCATCGCCCTGGTAGGTAGATTTCTTTTGAGACATTCCCTCATAGGTAGATGCGCCCCCCTCTTCAGGCGTCATATTGTTGCAATGGGGAGCAAACCCAGGGCAGCAAAACCCCAACCGGGGGAGGTGGGATCCTCCTCTCACCACGGGGGTTATGACCCTTGCCATTTGGTAACAGTTGGGCGGGGGAAAACTGAATCGATCTATCCTTCGAATCACACAGCAGGTAACTTTTTTATTAGTAAAACATTCGAAAACAAGCTAATTCCACATGTAATTCCCAAAAATTCCAAACAAAAAGCGCAAAATAATTCTGCAAAATATATAGGAATGTCGAAGACATTACAAATAATTCAAGAATTTGGAAATAATGAGAGGAAATTAGTGAACTTGCAAACTGATAAATAGTAAAAATCATCTAGATGTGCATTGCTTATAGGAAATTAATACAGAACAAGAAACCGAATCTTCCTCCTCTCATGCCGCCATTACAAATAACATAATTGTTCAACAGGTTCTGAGTTCTAGAACAATGAAGCCAATGCCCATAGGAACAAATAGATTTTAGCTACTAGAAACACGATGGTTGCGGGCTTGTCCTAGACCTTTACACCGGTACAAAAGTTCTAAATTATCAAAACTCCATGGCATGGACAACCACACTTCTGAAGATGCAAATTGTAAGGCAATGTTCGGGATATCTCGTCTTCCTCTACTCCACATCAGCTGAGAAGAGAAGCTCAATGTTGACTGAATTAGAAGTTTTTTTTGGAATTGAAAAAAGTTCAAGGAATTTAAAAATAGTTCATCGTGTTTGATAAAAAAAGTTCAAAACTTTAAAAGAAGTCCATCATTTTTAAAAATAGAAGGAACAAATTCAATAAAAAAGTTTAAAAAATGAAAAAGAAATAAGAAAACCCGAATAAAACCACCCCGGAAATGACCAATGAGCCGTGAAAAAACCGGCTTGGGAAGTTTTTTGAGGGTTCCCAAAACCAAAAGATTGCCGCGATTGAAGATAAAAATAAAAACGAAAAAACAAGTTATAAAGCAGTAGTCGATCGATAGCCTAGTGGTAACTGTGTTGCGGTTCGCTTCAACTGATCGCAAGTTCGAACTCCCGCGGTCGCACACTTTTTGAACGTTAAAACATAAGAGAATAAGATATAGATGGGCCGGCCCAGCTCGCCGCAGCTGCAGGTGCCCGTTTGCGAAATGTACTATAACGGGCGCATGCGGCGCTAAATAGGAAATGCCTCTGGTAATCTCCCGGTACTCCGAAAAATGCCCGAACCACTAGGAACCATTCCAATGTCCAAATGCAACCTTTCAAATATGAATCTTTATGTCTCGACCATTTCAAGACTCCTCGGCACGTCCATGATCTCATCCGGGACTCTGAACAAACTTTGGTCATCAAATCACATAACTCATAATGCAAATCATCATTGAACGTTTAGCGTGCGGACCCTACGGGTTCGAGAACTATGTAGACATGACCGAGACATATCTCCAGTCAATAACCAATAGCGGAACCTAGATGCTCATATTGGCTCCCATATATTCTACGAAGATCTTTATCGGTCAAACCGCATAACAACATACGTTGTTCCCTTTGTCATCGGTATGTTACTTGCCCGAGATTCGATCATCGGTATCATCATACCTAGTTCAATCTCGTTACCTGCAAGTCTCTTTACTCGTTCCATAATACTTCATCCCGCAACTAACTCACTAGTCACATTGTTTGCAAGGGTTATAGTGATGAGCATTACCGAGAGGGCCCAGAGATACCTCTTCTATACATGGAGTGACAAATCCTAATCTCGATCTATGTCAACCCAACAAACACCTTCGGAGACACCTATAGAGCATCTTTATAATCACCCATTTACGTTGTGACGTTTGATAGCACACAAGGTGTTCCTCCGATATTCGGGAGTCGCATAATCTCATAGTCTGAGGAACATGTATAAGTGATGAAGAAAGCAGTAGCAATGAAACTGTAACGATCATAATGCTAAGCTAACGGATTGGTCATGTCCATCACATCATTCTCCTAATGATGTGATTCCTTTCATCAAATGACAACACATGTCTATGGTTAGGAAACATAACCATCTTTGATTAACAAGCTAGTCTAGTAGAGGCATACTAGGGACACTATGTTTTGTCTATGTATTCACACATGTACTAAGTTTCCGGTTAATACAATTCTAGTATGAATAAGAAACATTTCTCATGAAATAAGGAAATAAATAATAACTTTATTATTGCCTCTAGGGCATATTTCCTGCACATTGTATGAAAATCAGTTGTCTTAACCAGTATAGTAATTTCTCTCTCCCACTATTGTTTTTTAATTTCAGAAGAAAGGCATAACACAAGAATGTATGAGATGTATAACCTGTGAGTAAATTTTGCATCCGACCTATAAAATTAGTTAAAAGAAGAAGAGAAGTGGTCAGGTTCTTGAATCTGTACATTCAAGCATCACTGCATGGAACGTTGAGTGCATCAACTGGTAAAAAATGAGGTGGAAGAGGAGGGGGGCTAACCTTAGGTCAAAGTAAGTGGAGTTTGACCGCAGAACCGTCCTCTTCGCCGTCACCGAAGGGGACAGGAAATTCGAGGCGGAGGGGAGATCCAGGGAAGGAGAAGCATAAGGACCACAGACATCGCAATCATTGGAGAGACAGAGCATGGTGGTGGAGCACCGGAGGGAGAGGGGCCGGGCCGTAACTCCAGTCGCCGGCGGACAAGGTCGGAAGCAAAGCGGTCGGTCTTGGTCGCGCTCGCGGTCTCGAGCCGTGGCTTTTCTCCCTGACCCCTGCAGGCGTGGAGCATTTTCCCAAGGAAACGGCGCGGGTAAGGGATGGATACCTCCCCAACGAATGCATCCAAATGTCGATGTGGATTTCCCCGGTTGGATCTGGCCCGTGCTATCTTCACTCAGAGAAGCAACGGGGATCCCGGAGGGATTCCCTGCAATCAAACAAGGCCTCAATGTGTCATGATGTGGAGAGCCCAAAACTAGGCCCACGTCATTGGTGTTGCGAGAACATGTTGTGGAGTTTTGAAGGCGTGTGATTTGGCAGAGGAGTTTGGCGTAGCAGCAACAATAATGATAGTATTTATTTATTTATTTCCATTTTGAAAAAGGTGTTATTTTATCACTTCTGTGGATATTACTCTGTCACGGATTTGTTAACACATGCCTTGTAAGTTGTATTGTTAACACAGGCTGGATTTTCTAGCTCTGATCTCAATCGAAGCTACATGATCAGTGATTTAGCACATGCTTATCAAATCATTTGAAATATCATTTTTTAGCATGGGCATATCAGGGGCTCATGCCTCATGGAGAAGAAAATAGAAACATTAGGTTTGTAGCTCGGCATATATGTTATATGTTGATACTACCTTGGTCCAAAACAGAAGTCAATTTTAAAACAAGTGTACTTCATAAACGGCAAAACCTTAACCACCACTTCTAATGATAATATGGTATGAAATATATAAGTATGCAATTTGTGTCAAGTTTACTCATGTAAATTTGTATCATGTGTTAAATACAAATTATTAAGTATCTATAGTAACTAAATAAGAAGGAACTAGTTGCTGGCTGGAATGCGACAACGACATATCTAAGTTCTTGTCGGGATCAGTCACAAGAGTTCATGTCCTTGTCCACGATAAGGTGGTCACAGAGTCCTATGATGATCCAGAAGTATAGGGGTCAATGGTAGTTCTTTTTGATAAGTAAGAGTGTCGAATCCAATGAGGAGCAGAAGGAAATGACAAGTAGTTTTTAGTAAGGTAATGTCTGCAAGTGCTGAAACTGTAAGTAGCGAGTAGTTTGATAGCAAGATAATTTGTAACGAGCAAGTACCGATAGTAACAATAAGTATGCAGCAAGGTAGCCAAATCCTTTTTATACAAAGTACAGGCTAAAGCGGTCTCTTATAACAAGTAAAGCGTTCTTTAGGGTACACGGGAATTTCATATAGTTACTTTCGTCATGTCGGTTTGATTTGTGTTCGCTACTTTGATAATTTGATATGTGGGTGGACCGGTGCTTAGGTGTTGTTCTTACTTGAACAAACTTCCTACTTATGATTAACCCTCCCGCAAGCATCCAAAGCTACGAGAAAATTACTAAGAATAAATTCTAACCATTGCATTAAACTCTAGGATCCAATCGGTCCCCTACGGAATAGTGCATAAATTGGGGTTTAAGTTTCTATCACTCTCGCAACCCACCATTTATTTAATACTCCACAATGCTTTCCTTTAGGCCCAAATATGGTGAAGGGTCATGTAGTCGACGTTCACATGACACCACTAAGGAAATCACAACATACATACTATCAAAATATCGAACACATATCAAATTCACATGATTACTTGCAACATGATTTCTCCCGTGACCTCAAGATCAAAAGTAACTACTCACAAATAATCAGCATGCTCATGATCAGAGGGGTATTATATAGCATAATCTTTTGAACATATAATGTTCGACCAAATAAACCATATAGTAATCAACTACAAGATGTAATCAACACTACTAGTCACCCCCTAGCACCAATCTATAGTTTCGGTAACAAGATTGAATACAAGAGATGAACTAGGGTTTGAGATGAGATGGTTCTGGTGAAGATGTTGATGGAGATTGCCCTCCCCAAGATGGGAGAGTTGTTGGTGATGATGATGACGATGATTTCCCCCTCCGGGAGGGAAGTTCCCCTGGCGGAATCGCTCCACCGGAGGGCAAAAGTGCTCCTGCCCAAGTTCCGCCTCGAGATGGCGGCGCTTCGTCCCGAATGTCCTCTCCTGGCTTTTTCTAGGTCAAAATGACTTATATACCAGAAGATCGGCACCGGAGGTGGGCCAAGGAGAGCATAACCCACCAGGGTGCGCATGGGCTCCCTGGCGCGCCCAGGTGGGTTGTGCCCACCTGGTGGGCCCCCTCTGGTAGTTATTTGGTCCAATATTTCTTAAATATTCCATAAAAACTCTCCATGAAGGCTCAACTTGTTTGGAATTGTGCAGAATAGGTAGCCTGACGTAGCTTTTTTAGGTCCAGATTTCCAACTGCCAGGATTCTCCCTCTTGGTGTGTACCTTGCAAATTAAGAGAGAAGACATTATAATTACTCCAAAAAGCATTATTATGGATAAAAACATTATAAATAACAGTAAGAAAACATGATGCAAAATGGACGTATCAACTACCCCAAGCTTAGACACCGCTTGTCCTCAAGCGAAAACCAAAACCGAAAAACATGTCCACATGCTTTGAGAAAGAGGTGTCGATAAAAACAAAAATATGGACATGGAAGCATCATGTTTATTATTATAACAACAACAAAATTGAACATAGGAATTTTATCATTGAACTTGCATCATATACTTCCCATTAATAAGTAACAGTTCATCACATAATCGAAGTATTAAGCAGAAACTCTATTAAAAACCAACAAACTATGTTCTCAGTCAACTTTGTAACTACAATTCATCATCTTTTCAGGAAGAGTCACGTGTCAGAGCCTTCTAGAAAGTCCACATACTCAACCATCATATAGTCTTCTATGATTGCTAACACTCACCTCGTACCCATGAGCAAAACATTTCAACCGGACACCTAGAAAGATAGGGACTCGTAGTTTCGCCTCCCAACATACTCACCTCAAGGGTGATGTCGACAATAATAACTCATGCTATCTATATTCAACTGGACATATGTGCCTAGATCTTTCCTCACCACATGATACTTGCCAAAAGAGAAAATAAAAAGGAATAGAACAAAAACTTTGACTCTTTGCATAAAAGTAAATACATAAAAGTAAAAGATAGGCCCTTCGCGGAGGGAAGCAGAGGTTGCCATGCGCTTATTTTTTTGCATGCTCAATCCCTTAGTGCAAGAGAATGTTGCGTTGTATTGCCCCTTAAGATGACAACCTTTATTATGCAGTCTGTCGCTTTTATTCTTTGTCATCCAAGTTCGTACAACACCCAATTTTCTCTTATACTAAATGATCTCACATATTTAGAAGCAATTTTTATTGCCTTTTTGCACCGATGACAACTTACTTGAGGGATCTTGCTCAATCCATAGGTAGGTATGGTGGACACTTGAAAAAGATTTGGGTTTAAGGGTTTTGGATGCACAAGTAGTATCTCTAATTGGTGCGGAATTTTTGGCTAGCAAGGGCAAACATCACATGTTAAAGGATCTATGACAATATGACTTCTATGTGAATATAAATATACATAAATCATTAAGTTGTCTTCCTTGTGCAACGTCAACAATTTTAGCATATAATATTTTGATGAGGACTCACAATCACAAAAGATTTCTAGGATAATATATTTATATGTGAATATTCTCTTCCCTTATTAATTCTTTCATGAGTTGCATCAATGACTAATGCTCTGTTTGTCAATCTCTAATAAAATTTCCTACTTATACTTTTCCTTATGTGGTGCTATCACCTACCATAGGATTAGTATATGATATTATTGATTTATTTCCTTTCTTTTTTCTTCTTTTCTTATTTATTTTCTTTATTTGCAACATGAAAGTAAAGAAAGCAAAACTCATACTAACTTTATTATAAAACTTGCACATGGTTACGAGGATTGATCACTAAGCAGATTCTCAAAATAAGAAAGGATCAAACTAACTTTATTTCATATAAAGCAAAAAGATCGAACTAAGATAAGCAAAAAGAGAGTGGGATGATACGATACCGGGGCACCTCCCCCAAGCTTGGCGGAAGCCAAGAGGAGTGCCCATACCCAATATTCAGTTCTCCTTTGGTGGTGAAGAAGCTTCTTCCTCCTCCTCGGCCAACAGTGCTTGTGTTGTCATCGGGGATGGATTTACGGTAGCTTCCTTGCTTGATAAATCTGACCACTAATAGAAAGAAAAGAGAACAGAGGATTTCTTCGCGATACAGTGGTTAACAGGTTAGGGAAGTATAAATAAAATGTTTATCTTGCAGGACAAGTAGACAGAAGAAAAATAGAATCCGGAAGGTGCCCCAGGTGGGCACAACCCACCTTGGCGCGCTAGGCATGCCTGGCACGCCCTGGTGTCTTATGCCCACCACGGGACGTTTCCTGGGAGTTTCTTTATTTCGAAAATTCTAAAATATTCCAAAACTAACAAAAAATATTTTTGCGTATTTTTCAGAGACCGTTTACTTGCAGTAACACGTACCTCCTTAATTTGACGATTCTGGGTTGTTCTGGAAGGACTCTTTTATATGTTCATCTGGTGTCAAAGTTTGAATAATATTAGTTTCAACATTGATAGACGTACCTGAGATATAATGCTTTATTCGTTGTCCGTTGACAACCTTCGGGTTAGTGCCTTTGAAATTATTTATTTTGATGGGTCCAGACCAGTAAACCTCCTCGATGATTGTGATGCCCCCGATTCAATCGTACACTAATCATGCATGCAAACGTGTACGATCAAGATCAGGGACTCACGGGAAGATATCACAACACAACTCTAAAAACATAAATAAATCATACAAGCATCATAATACAAGCCACAGGCTTCAAGGGCTCGAATACAAGTGCTCGATCATAGACAAGTCACCGGAAGCAACAATATCTGAGTACAGACATAAGTAAACAAGTTTTCCTTAAGTAGGCTAGCACAAACTGGGATACAGATCGAAAGAGGCGCATGCCTCCTGCCTGGGAACCTCCTAAAATACTCCTGGTCGTCGTCAGCGGCCTGCACATAGTAGTAGGCACCTCCAGTGTAGTAGGAGTCGTCGTCGACGGTGGCGTCTGGATCCTGGGCTCCAACATCTGGTTGCGGCATCCGAGAAGAAAAGGAAAGAGGGGGAAAAGAGGGAGCAAAGCAACCGTGAGTACTCATCCAAAGTACTCGCAAGCAAGGATCTACACTACATATGCATGGGTATATGTGTAAAGAGGCAATATCAGTGGACTGAACTACATAATGCCAGAATAAGAGGGGGATAGCTAGTCCTATCAAAGACTACGATTCTGGCAGCCTCCATCTTACAACATGTAGAAGAGAGTAGGTTGAAGTCCTCCAAGTAGCATCGCATAGCATAATCCTATCCGGCGATCCTCACCTCATCGCCCTATGGGAAAGAGATCACCGGGATGTCTCTTGAACTTGTCTGGGTGTGTATTATTAAGTATCCGGTTCTAGTTGTCATAAGGTCAAGGTACAACTCTGGGTTGTCCTTTTACCGAGGGACACGGCTATTCGAATAGATAAACTTCCCTCCAGGGGTGCACCACATAACCCAAGACGCTCGATCCCATTTGGCCGGACACACTTTCCTGGGTCATGCCCGGCCTTGGAAGATCAACACGTCGCAGCCCCACCTAGACACAACAGAGAGGTCAGCACGCCGGTCTAAATCCCATGCACGCAGGGGTCTGGGCCCATCGCCCGTTGCACACTTGCATGTTGCGTGGGCGGCCGGTGAGCAGACATAGCAACCTCCATTACAAAGGAAGTTGCGCTACGCGGTCCAACCCGGCGCGTGCCACTCAGTTGCTGACGCCAAGAAGGCTTCGGCTGATACCACGACGTCGAGTGCTCATAAATGTTTCCGCGTAGTTGGTTAGTGCGTATAGGCCAGTGGCCAGACTCAGATCAAATACCAATATCTCATTAAGCGTGTTATTTTGAAGTAACCGCGGACGCCGACCAGGGCCAGGCCCACCTCTCTCCTAGGTGGTCTCAACCTGCCATGTCGCTCCGCCACAAAGTAACAGTCGGGGGCCGTCGGGAACCCAGGCCCACCTCTACCGGGATGGAGCCACCTTTCCTTTCAGCCCCCACATCAAAATCACTTGCGGGTACTCAACGAGCCGACCCGACTTTAGTCACCATCAGTATAGTATGCATGTATGTATAGTATATACCCGTGATCACCTCCCGAGTGATTACGGCCCGATAGTATAGCAAGGCAGACTGACAAGAATGTAGGGCCAGTGATGATAAACTAGCATCCTATACTAAGCATTTATGATTGTGGGTAAGGTATCAACAACTGTAGCAGCAATGACAGGCTATGTAACAGAATAGGATTAACAAAAAGCAGTAACATGCTACACTACTCTAATGCAAGCAATAGAGAGAAGAATAGGCGATATCTGCTGATTAAGGGGGGGGGTGCTTGCCTGGAAGCTCAGCCGAGAAGGAGGGGGTCGTCAACACCGTAGTCGTACTGGATAGCAGCGGCGCCGGTCATGGTGTCTAGCGAGAGAATGGGGGAAGAAACAATAAATATAATGCAAACATATGCGTGAGGAAGCATGACATGACAATGCACGTTGCTAGGTGTGCCCTAACGCGGTAGGAGGTGATACCGACGAAGGGGGGAAACATCCGGGAAAGAATTACCGGTGTTTCGTGTTTTCGGATAGATGAACCGGAGGGGGAAAGTTGCGTGTTTGCTATGCTAGGGATGTGTGGAGAATTAACAGGCTACGTATCCGGATTCGTCTCGTCGTTTTGAGCAACTTTCATGTACGAAGTATTTTCATCCGAGGTACGGATTATTTTATATTAATTTTTAAAGATTTAATTATTTTTATAATTCACTTAATTACTTTAAATCAACATTATCCAGAATAGTGTATGCTGACGTCATCATGATGTCAGCAGTCAACAGGGCGTTGACTG
The DNA here is from genome assembly GCF_002162155.2 of Triticum dicoccoides. Taxonomy (NCBI): domain Eukaryota; kingdom Viridiplantae; phylum Streptophyta; class Magnoliopsida; order Poales; family Poaceae; genus Triticum; species Triticum dicoccoides. The sequence continues at coordinate 70,833,000 of NC_041391.1, read as the reverse complement.
GGTCAAACTGACATGTGGGTCCCAACTGTCATTGACTATTAACTAACCTAACAGATTAATTAACTAAACTTAGTGATTAGATTAATCTATCAAGATTAATTAAGTTAATTAATTAATTAATTAATTAATTAATTAATATTTTAATTATTTACTTATCTATTTTTTATTAAATCTTTTTTTTAATTTTTGTTCTGGGTGTGGGCCCTGTTTGTCATAGGCCCATAGGGGCCTTAGCGGTTACGGGTGTGGCCGACAGGGGCGCACTCGACTGGGGAAAGCCAAGGCGCTGGGGATCAGGCGAGGCCATCAGCGCGGCCGCCGGCTCGCACGGTGTCGTCCAGCAGAAGCGGCGGAGGTGTGGAACCGGAGTAGGAGGCGGCGCATCGAGGCGGGCGCAGATGGCCACGATGGCTGGCGGGGTGGCCGCGAGCCGTGTGCAAAGGAGGCGGGGATGGCCGGAGCAGCGCACGGAGAGGGAAGGCGAGGCCGGGGCGAACAGGGGCAGCGGGAGCAGTGAGGGATGCAGGACGGGCGAAGCAGTGGTGAGGGGGCGGTGAGCGCGGGGACAGATAAAGGAAGAGGCCTGGGGCCTCACCGTGATTCATAGGGACGGGGCAGCGGGGGTCGGGGTGGTCGACTGGGACGACGGCAGAGAGGAAGCAGGCCGGTGTGGAGGAGGAGGCAAGCCGACGAGGTTGCTCCGGCGACGGCGGGCGACAACGATCTGGGGCGGTGGCGTTGACGAGGGCGGGGGCGTGGTCTCCCCGATCCCGATATGGATCGGGGGAGTGGGGGGGGGAGAGCGAGTGGTGCGTGGGGAGTACATGGTGGTAGTGGGTTAGGGTTTCGGGGATGGGAGGATAAGGGGAGTGGGGTGGCCGGTTGGGGCTTTTGGGCTGGTGGCCTACTGGCTAGCTGGGCCATTCGGCCCGGAGGTGGGGGGAGGGTTCTTCCCTTTTCTCTTTTGTTTAAGTTTTTGTTTTTATTTATTTTTCTTTTTACTGTTTTAAATTTTAGATCCACATTATTTTTACTTAGTAAAATATGACAACAAGTGCTAAAATAACGTTTCAAAATAACCCTCACCCACAAAAGGTTTTAACCCAAAATAAATTAGTTTTGTGTTTTGTAAAATACCAAAGGCATTTAAAAAATGTTTTTGCTACCGTTTAAATCATTTTAGTGCATTTATACATTATATAAAAATGTGGATTATTCGTCATAATCATCTATGCATTAACTGACACAACTCGAACATTTTGGTTTTTAATATTTGAAAACTTTTGATGCTTGCCTGATTTTGAATTTGAATTTGAATTAGTTTTGAACTAACGTGAGATTAGTAACAGTAATTGAGGTGACGTGCCACCATTAGCACAGGTTACTGTAGCTTGATTATCCGGGCATCACAATTCTCCTCCACTACAAGAAATCTCGTCCCGAGATTTAGGAGCGGGAGTAAGGGGGAAGGGATTTGGTTACGAAATTCTAACGAATCTTCTCGTTCTTGGTTGCTCTTCTCGAAGAGGTCGATCCATGATATTGATGTCTTCATTTCTTTACTTCAGTTCATCATGATGAAGTCATCATTTCCTTCGGGAACTCCAACGTACTTACGAATAGGTAAGGGACAGCTCAACTACGACAGAATGCTTATGAGGGAAACAAGCTGGGGTTAACCCATGAATGAGCATAAGATTATCTCTCGAGTTGAACATATAAAATACAACGAGAGTAAGGTTCGAAGGTACAATAAGAGGTTCCAAGCGGATAGATAGTTGCTCGAAGTCTGAACCAGAGTGAGAAAGGGGTTCAGAGCAGCGAGAGTAAGTATTGCGTCCGATATCAGAATAGAGCACTAGGAAGGTGGCCCGTGAATTAAATACGAAGCCAAGCACGAGGAATAAGTTTGGAAACAAGGGGGTATAGGATAGTCAGGTTTCGATCCTTTGGAACTGTGGGTTATGGGCCCACCATGTGGGTTAAAAGTAGGAAGGGCGGAGACGTCCTGCATGATCATGCAAGCAAGGCGTGTCAGAGGGTAGCCTGTCGATTATGTCGGCAACAACGTCGGTACCAAGGGCGAGGGACGAAGAGAACCATTCTCTTGCTCGTTAGGACAAGGCGGACCAATAGGCAAAGTTCTCGTCAATCGGTGGTTACCAGAATGTCATCAACAATAGTAACATGGTCTTACTGATAGAGTTGTACACTGTGGTGTTTACATAAGCAGGAGAATATTATTGCTTAGATCATAAAGATCAAGAAACGTTAAACCAACCAATGGAAAGGAAAATACGATTATCAGATTAAATAGTACAATGGAAAGGAAAATGTGTTTAAACACATATTTCAAGGGTATATCCTTCCCAAGGACAAGCAGAGCACGATATCCATGACATGATATAATGTAGAAAAATCTTTAGGTAGGGGAGAGAATTTTCATGACATTACCCATACAGCGATGTTTGGATAATTGAGCAGGAAACATTTAGTATTGGGCTTCAAATGTTCCTATTGGAAATCGGAGTACCATAGACATGCTTCGAGATAGCATTGAAATGGTCAACAGGTGAAGATCAGACTTTGGAAACAAAAATGATCCATCAGGAACAACTTGTAGAATAAGTCTTATAATTTCCTCACAAAAGAATGACTAACCTTGCCAAAAAGGAAACTATAACAATAGGTCCTCCGGCTAGGTGTGCTAGGCATGACATCACCTTACCGGGTCATATAAATACCAATGTTATAACTTTTGAAAATATGTTCCAACCATCATATCCGACCGAGATTCAGATCTGTTTGGTGTCGGGATACCTCAGACTCAGGATCCTGAGACAAAAAGGTGTGACACGAATTGACAAGAAGACACCATAAGATTCTTGGGAAATGAACTATGGAAGCAAGTTCCGAAACAAGAGTTCATCCGTAAACCAAGGAGAGGATGAGCCAATGGCTGATGGACTCAGCGACAAACCATCAAAATTTCCAAAGGATGGATTTCCAAGGAGATAACATTTGCCAGATCAAATGGTATAAGGATGTATGCTCGAGGAAAACCTACACAATTAAACATTGGTTGAAAGATGCACCCATAATATGGGCTTACGTAGCATGATCAATATTTAGAATGGTGATTCAATAACAAATACAGAAAGAATGAAAATATCATTCATTAACTTACAAGCAATAGAGTTGCTAGAAGTTTTGAATTTTACACCTCACAGTGCATTTTTCGGTATTCCGGCTAGAAATAACACAGAGACCAAGAAATGAATGGAGACGGTGATAAGTATTACTATATCAAGAATTTCTTGAAAGGTTGTGAAATTCTCGCGACATTCCTGACATAAAAGATGGTAATACTCCAAGGTAAAGAAGAACAAATGCTTGATAGCAAGGAACTCAAGGTATAACACAAAACACGAACAAGTTTGTGTTGAACGGAAGGCAATAAAGTGGTCGTTGATAACACAAATCATCGAGGGCAAGGATGGTATTTCTTATCATGAATTCAATTGATATCCTGGAAGAGCTCAGAATGCTGATTATGATCACGACATATTTCTCGAGAGATTTCATGAAGATGTAATCGATCGGCGATGACATCAAGTCAAGGGAATTATGAAGCAAAAGGTTATTAGAACCAAGGGTATGGCACAAACTCAAAATCAAGCTTTTTAGTTCAAGGCGAAATGATATGACGAGAAATATCGATGTAAGCTTAGCTCACGTCGAAAGTTGTGCTTCGGGATTAAGGACCAGCTAGCACAGTTAAAATCAGCACGATAATGATATAGTCGAGTGGGCTAGGAATGACGTGATCGAGTTCAAACTCGCAAGTAATGAAGGTTACTAAGAGTTGTTTAATCGCGGTGCAGACTCGACTCAATTATCGGAGTCTTTGAGTGTTTAATAACTCAGAGCCTATGAAAAAAAATGGAACCAGTGAGAATGTAGTACTTGATGAAGAACTTATAAGAAGTTATGCAGTTTCGAGATAATCTCGAGATACCAGGGGGTAATACTCGATGACAGATCAAAGTAGAGGTTGGACTGGGGTATTGCTCTGCAGAAGACAAGTGCTTAAACTTGCACGAGAAATGGTATATAAAGGAGAACATGGTCGGAACCACGATTGCATAAGACCGGATCCCAAATATAAGAAGAACTTATTCCAAAGGAATAATTAATTTAAGAGAAGCTTTAATGATACGATCTACGTCGTGTCCATGGGCATGAACACAAAGTTCAAGGTCGACTCCCACTTCTCCAATGCATAACCTTTCAATCACTTCTCACTTTCAAAGAAGTTGTAGTGTTGAAATTTTATCTGGCAAAATACCACAAGAATATGACTGGTGAAAACTTCCGAGTTCGCACATATTAAGGAAGGCATAGGTTCAACCCATCGGGTTATCTTATAAACATATGCCACCAGCTACAAGAGAAAATGTCACTAGCTCCAAGCAAAGCATGGTTGGCCAAATCAGAGAATAGGATTTATCAATGGCATTAGGTATCAGGGAAAGAACTTCTCAAGGTTTTTGTATACAACGGACACTGTCGGATGATAATTCAACAAATGACCTGATAGTCCGTAACGGAGCTGATGTGAGTATTGCCACACAACCAGCGAAAGAAACAATGCAAATGCATTGGATTATAGAAGCAACTGACTAATTCAAAGCACAAATGCAAAGGAATTATGATTTCTAATTCAAGGGATCAGAAGCAATGCTCTGATTAGGGATGGATAAGTTGAATAGCCTTAGGGGTACAATCAATGGCAATTTGATTGGTCGAGAACCAGCTCCTATCTAAAATTGGCGTCTGAGCCGGAAGGGTGAATTCTTCGATTCGGTTGATGATTTCAAGAAACCGTAACATATTGAATCAACTGACTCAAAATGATAATGACAAAGGATGTCAATAAGATTACTAGACTAATGGGATTAACCATAATGCAAGTAAGCAAGAATTTAAGGAGCAAAAGGCTCCTGAGGATTTTCGGAAGATCGAATTGTGTTTTGAAGACTTTTGTGAAACACATGATCAACTGGGGATGAGCGGATACTCGACAACTGCGAGGATTTATTTGTAGGGGTATTCATGTGGCAAAGAACTACAAGATAGTAGGCACAAGGCATTCTCAGAACAATAGAGAAAACTTTGGGGTATCTTGTAATAACAAGATCAACGGGGGATGGTCGTATGAATGGCAAGTGTAAGTAGTTATCCATAAGGATTTATCGGTGGTCGCGAATAGCAAAAGTGGTGGGCACAAAGTCTCGAGAGAATATCGAAGAGTATCTTTGGAATCTTCTAGTGAAGCAAGCCATCATCTGGAATGAAGGGGCTCTCCGGGAGAAAGTATTTACGAGAACCTAGAGTTAGAGTTAGCAAAATCATTTAACCCGAATAGAAGAGAGATCAGAGTCTCAGAGTATAGACGAGGAGTAAAAGATCCTAATACCACCCAATGACGACGTGGGCCCATAAGCCACACAGCTAAATTAGTAAAAACTTTTTCAATGCTAGACTCAACTTCGACCAAGGAGTTTGGAAGGGGAATTACTACAGGCAGTCGGCTCTAATACCAACTTGTGACGCCCCCGATTCAATCACACACTAATCATGCATGCAAACGTGTACGATCAAGATCAGGGACTCACGGGAAGATATCACAACACAACTCTAAAAACATAAATAAATCATACAAGCATCATAATACAAGCCAGGGGCCTCGAGGGCTCGAATACAAGTGCTCGATCATAGACAAGTCAGTGGAAGCAACAATATATGAGTACAGACATAAGTAAACAAGTTTTCCTCAAGAAGGCTAGCACAAGCTGGGATACAGATCGAAAGAGGCACAGGCCTCCTGCCTGGGATCCTCCTAAACTACGCCTTGTCGTCGTCAGCGGCCTGCACGTAGTAGTAGGCACCTCCAGTGTAGTAGGAGTCATCATCGACGGTGGCGTCTGGATCCTAGGCTCCAACGTCTGGTTGCGGCATCCGAGAAGAAAAGGAAAGAGGGGGAAAAGAGGGAGCAAAGCAACTGTGAGTACTCATCCAAAGTACTCGCAAGCAAGGATCTACACTACATATGCATTGGTATACGTGTAAAGAGGCAATATCGGTGGACTGAACTGCAGAATGCCAGAATAAGAGGGGGATAGCTAGTCCTATCAAAGACCATGCTTCTGTCAGCCTCCATCTTGCAACATGTAGAAGAGAGTAGATTAAAGTCCTCCAAGTCGCATCGCATAGCATAATCCTACCCGGCGATCCTCCCCTCGTCGCCCTGTGGGAAAGCGATCACTGGGATGTCTCTGGAACTTGTCTGGGTGTGTTTTATTAAGTATCCGGTTCTAGTTGTCATAAGGTCAAGGTACAACTCCGGGTCATCCTTTTACCGAAGGACACGACTATTCGAATAGATAAACTTACCTGCAGGGGTGCACCACATAACGCAAGACGCTCGATCCCATTTGGCCGCACACACTTTCCTAGGTCATGCCCGACCTCGGAAGATCAACATGTCGCAGCCCCACCTAGGCACAACAGAGAGGTCAGCACGCCGGTCTAAATCCTATGCGTGCAGGGGTCTGGGCCCATCACCCATTGCACACCTGCATGTTGCGTGGGCGGCCAGTGAGCAGACCTAGCAACCTCCATTACAAAGGAACTTGCGTTACGCGGTCCAACCCGGCGCACGCCGCTCAGTCGCTGACGTCAAGATGGCTTCGGCTGATACCACGACGTCGAGTGCCCATAACTGTTCCCGTGTAGTTGGTTAATGCGTATAGGCCAGTGGCTAGACTCAGATCAAATACCAAGATCTGGTTAAGTGTGTTATTTTGAAGTAACTGCGGACGCCGACCAGGGACAGGCCCACCTCTCTCCTAGGTGGTCTCAACCTGCCCTGTCGCTCCGCCACAAAGTAACAGCCATGGGCCATCGGGAACCCAGGCCCACCTCTACCGGGATGGAGCCACCTGTCCTTTCAGCCCCCACATCAGAATCACTTATGGGTACTCAACGAGCCGACCCGACTTTAGTCACCATCTGTATTGTATGTATGTATGTATAGTATATACCCATGGTCACCTCTCGAGTGATCACGGCCCGATAGTATAACAATGCAGACTGACAAGAATGTAGGACCAATGATGATAAACTAGCATCCTATACTAAGCATTTAGTATTGCGGGTAAGGTATCAACAACTATAGCAACAATGACAGGCTATGCAACAAAATAGGATTAACGGAAAGCAGTAACATGCTACACTACTCTAACGCAAGAAGTAGAGAGAAGAATTGGCGACATCAGGTGATCAAGTGGGGGGGGGGCTTGCCTGGAAGCTCAGCCAAGAATGAGGGGGTCATCAACACCGTAGTCATACTGGGTAGCAGCGGCGTCGGTCTCGGTGTCCAGCGAGAGAAGAGGGGAAGAAACAATAAGTTAATGCAAACATATGCGTGACGAGGCATGTCATGACAATGCGCGGTGCTAGGTGCGCCCTAACACGGTAGGAGGTGATACCGACGAAGGGGGCAAACATCCGAGAAAGTATTCCCGGTGTTTCGCGTTTTCGGACAGATGAATCCGAGGGGGAAAGTTGTGTGTTTGCTATGCTAGGGATGTGTGGCGGATGAACGGGCTACATATCCGGATTCATCTCGTCGTTCTGAGTAACTTTCATGTACAAAGTATTTTCATCCGAGGTACGGATTATTTTATATTAATTTTTAAAGATTTATTTTTTTAGAATTCATTTAATTACTTTAAATCAACATTATCCAAAATAGTGTATGCTGACATCATCATGACATCAGCAGTCAACAGGGCGTTGACTGGGTCAAAGTAACATGTGGGTACCAGTTGTCATTGACTGTTAACTAACCTAACAGATTAATTAACTAAACCTAGTGATTAGGTTAATCTCTCAGGATTAATTAAGTTAATTAATTTTTTAATTAATTAATTAATTAATATTTGAATTATTTACTTATCTATTTTCTTATTAAATCCGTTGTTTTTAATTTTTGTTCTCGGCGTGGGCCCCGTTTGTCATAGGCCCATAGGGGCCTTAGCGGTTAGGGGCGTGTGGGCACACACCAGAGTTGGCGCAGCGGGCGTGGCCGACAGGGGCGCACCCGACTGGGGCGAGCCCAGGCACTGGGGATCGGGCGAGGCCATCGGCTCAGCCGCCGGCTCCCACGGCGCCGTCCAGCAGAAGCGACGGAGGTTTGGAACCGTAGCATGAGGCGGCGCGCCGAGGCGGGCGCAGATGGCTGCGATGGCCGGCGGGGTGGCCGCGAGCCATGTGCAGAGGAGGCGGGGATGGCCGGAGCGGCGCACGGACAGGGAATGCGAGGCCAGGGCAAACAGGAGCAGTGACATCGGTGATGGATGCAGGACGGGCGAAGCAGTGGCGAGGGGGCCGTGAGTGCGGGGACAGAGAAAGGAAGAGGCCTGGGGCTTCACCGTGATTCGTAGGGCCGGGGACAGCGGAGAGGAAGCAGGCTAGTGGGGAGGAGGAGGAAGGCCGGCGAGGTTGCTCAGGCGATGGCGGGCAACGGCGATCCAGGGCGGTGGCGTTGACGGGGGCGGGGGGCGTGGTCG
>NC_041391.1:70800204-70823673 GCF_002162155.2 Triticum dicoccoides | reverse complement strand
GGGGGGGAGATCGAGTGGTGCGTGGGGAGTGTGTGGTGGTAGTGGGTTAGGGTTTTGGGGATGGGGGATAAGGGGAGTCGGGTGGCCGGTTGGGCCTTTTGGGCTGGTGGCCTGCTGGCTAGCTGGGCCATTCGGCCGGGGAGGGGGGTTCTTCCCTTTTCTCTTTTGTTTAAGTTTTTTTATTTTTCTTTTTACTGTTTTAAATTTTAGATCCACATTATTTTTACTTAGTAAAATATGAGAACAAGTGCTAAAATAACGTTTCAAAATAACCTTAGCCACAAAAGGTTTTAACCCAAAATAAATTAGTTTTGTGTTTTGTAAAATACCAAAGGCATTTAAAAAATGTTTTTCTACCGTTTAAATCATTTTAGTGCATTTATACATTATATAAAAATGTTGATTATTCATCACAATCATCTATGCATTAATTGACACAACCCGAACATTTTGGTTTTTAATATTTGAAAACTTTTGATGTTTGCCTGATTTTGAATTTGAATTTGAATCAGTTTCGAACTAACGTGAATTAGTAACAGTAATCAAGGTGACGTGGCACCATTAGCACATGTTACTGTAGCTTGATTATCCGGGCGTCACAATGACATATGGGCCTTCCCATTTCGAGATGAGTTTTCCTGCAAATAATCTAAAACGAGAGTTGTACATAAGAACATATTCTCCGACTTTGAACTCACTCTTTTTGATTCTTTTGTCATGCTATCTCTTTTAACTTTCGCTTTGAATAATTTTGCATTTTCATAAGCCTGGGTTCTCCATTCATCTAAAGAGCTAATACCAAATAACCTATTTTCACCGGCGAGTTTGAAATCATAGTTGAGTTCTTTAATTGCCTAGTATGCTTTATGTTCTAACTCAAGAGGCAAATGACAAGCTTTTCCATAAACCATTTTGTAAGGAGACATACCCCATAGGATTTTTATATGCTGTTCTATAACCCAAAGTGCATCATCTAATTTCTTAGACCAATTCTTCCTGGACCTATTGACAGTCTTTTGCGAAATTAATTTTATTTGCCTATTACTAAGTTTAAGTTGACCACTAGACTGAGGATGATAAGGTGATGCAATTCTATGGTTAACATCATACTTGGCAAGCATTTTGCAAAAAGCACCATGAATAAAATGTGAACCACCATCAGGCATTAAATATCTAGGGACTCCAAACCTAGGGAAAATAACTTCCTTAAGCATTTTAATAGAGGTGTTGTGATCAGCACTACTAGTTGGAATAGCTTCTACCCATTTAGTAACATAATCAACAGCAACCAAAATATGTGTATACCCATTAGAGGAAGGAAAAGGTCCCATGTAATCAAATCCCCAAACATCAATGGTTTAATAGCAAGTGAATAATTCATAGGCATTTCTTGACGCTTACCAATATTACCTATTCTTTGGCATTCATCGCAAGATGAGACAAACTTACGGGCATCCTTGAAGAGAGTAGGCCAATAAAATCCAGATTGCAATTCTATCTCCAGCATGATGCCCTCCATAAGCCTCGGAGTGACATTTCCGTAGGATTTGTGCCTGTTCATGCTCAGGTATACAACATCTAATAATAACGTCTACTCCTTCTTTATAAAGATGTGGGTCATCCCAAAAGTAATGTCTTAAATCATAGAAGAATTTTTTCTTTTGTTGGTATGTAAAGCTAGGAGGTAAATATTTAGCAACAATGCAATTAGCATAATCAGCATACCAAGGAGTACTATTAGCAACATTTATTGCAACTGACTGCTCACCAGGAAAACTATCCTCAATAGGTAGTGGGTCATCAAGCACATTTTCAAGCCTAGACAAGTTATCTGCTACGGGGTTCTCAGCTCCTTTTCTATCAATAACATGTAAATCAAATTCTTGTAACAAGAGAACCCAACGAATAAGTCTAGGTTTAGCATCTTTATTTTCCATAATATATTTAATAGCAGCATGGTCTGTGTGAACAGTTACTTTGGAATCAACAATATAAGGTCTAAATTTATCACAAGCAAACACCACCGCTAAAAATTCTTTTTCAGTAGTAGCATAATTTCTTTGAACACTGTCTAGAGTTTTACTAGCATAATGAATAACAGTCAATTTCTTATCAACTCTTTGTCCTAGAACAGCACCAACAACATAATTACTAGCATCACACATAATTTCAAAAGGCAAGTTCCAATCAGGTGGTTGAACAATAGGTGCATAAATTAAGGCTTTCTTGAGTGTTTCAAAGGCTTCTAAACAATCATCATAAAAAACAAAAGGAACATCTTTTGGAAAAGACTAGTAAGGGGCCTAGAAATTTTAGACAAGTCTTTAATAAATCTCCTATAGAAACCAGCATGACCTATGAAACTATGAATACCTTTGATGTCCTTAGGACATGACATTTTCTCAATTGCATCAACCTTAGCTTGGTCCACTTCAATACCTCTTTCAGAAATTTTATGACCCAAGACAATGCCCTCATTAACCATAAAGTGGCACTTCTCCCAATTCAAGACCAGATTTGTTTGTTCACATCTCTGCAAAACTCGCTCAAGATTGCTTAAACAATCATCCAAGGACTTCCCATAAACAGAAAAGTCATCCATGAAAACCTCAACAATCTTTTCACAAAAGTTAGAGAATATAGCAGTCATACATCTTTGAAAGGTAGCAGGTGCATTACATAAACCGAAAGGCATACGTCTATAAGCAAACGTTCCAAAGTTTCTTGATAAGATTGTAAAACAGGTATTTGTGAAAAGCCGGAGTATCCATCAAGGAAGCAAAAATGTGTGTGCTTAGATAGTCTTTCTAACATTTAAACAATAAAAGGAAGAGGGTAATGATCTTTTCTAGTAGCTTTATTTAATTTTCTATAATCAATTACCATTCTATAGCCCGTGACAATTCTTTGTGGAATAAGCTCATTCTTATCATTAGGAACAACAGTAATACGTCCCTTCTTAGGGACACAATAAACATGACTTACCCATTTACTATCAACTATAGGATAGATTATACATGCTTCTAGATGTTTTAATATTTCTGTTCTTACCACTTCTTTCATCTTTGGATTTAACTGACGTTGATGATCAACAGCTGGTTTAGCATCAGGTTCCACATTAATTTTGTGCTGACATAGAGTGGGACTAATGCCCTTTAAATCATCAAGAGTATACCCAATAGCAGCTCGGTGTTTCCTAAGAACTTTCAATAATCTTTCTTCTTCATGTTCTGAAAGGTTAGCACTGATAATAACAGGATATATCTTCTTTTCATCAAGATAAGCATATTTCAAAGTGTTTGGCAAAAGTTTTAATTCAAACACAGGGTCACCCTTAGGTGGAGGAGGACATCCAAGTGTTTCAATATGCAAATTGTGTTTAAGCAGAGGATGTTGTTCAAAGAAGTTCTTATCTATTTCATTTCTTTCATGCATATGTAAATCATTCTCATGGTCAAGCAAGTATTGCTCTAAAGGATCAATAGGTGGCACAACAATAGAAGCAAGACCAATTAATTCATCCTTAATAGGAAATTCTTTTTCATGATGATTTCTACTAAACTTGGAAAAATTGAACTCATGAGATTCATCACCAAAGCTAACACCGACAGTTTGTTTCTTACATTCTATTTTAGCATTGACGGTGTTGAAGAAAGGTCTACCAAATATAATGGGACAAAATTTATCTTGTGGGGTGGTAAGAACAACAAAATCAGTAGGGTATTTTATCTTCCCCCACAAGACTTCAACATCTCTAAGAATCCCAATTGGTGATATAGTATCTCTATTAGCAAGTTTAATAGTAACATCTATGTCTTCTATTTGAGCAGGTGCTATTTCATCTCTAATTTCTTCTTATAAGGAGTGGGGAATGGCACTCACACTAGCACCCATGTCACATAAACCATGATAACAATGATCTCCCATTTTAACTGACACAATAGGCATGCCAACAACTGGTCTATGTTTATCTTTCCCCTCCGCTTTAGCAATTCTAGCAGCTCCTTCATAGAAGTAAATAACATGCCCATCCATATCTTCTTCCAAGAGATATTTAACCATAGCAATGCTAGGTTCTACTTTAATTTGCTCATCAGGTTTAGGTGTTATTACATAGCTTTTGTTAACCACAGTTGAAACTTTAGCATGTTCCTTTTATCAAAACAGGGAGAGGTGGTTTCTCAATATAAGTAGAAGGAACAACTCGATCAACATTATAAAGTATAATTTCTGCTTTAACTGGTACTGGTTCTTTAATTTCATCTTTAATAGGTGGGTGCTATTTAATCCACTTCTCTTTAGGAAGTTCAAAATGGGTAGCAAATGATTCACAAAAGGAGGCTACTTTTTCAGAGTCAAGACCATATTTAGTGCTAAACTTTTGAAAAGCATCGATATCCATAAAATATTTAACACAATCATACTTAAGCTTTATACCCGACTCTTTACCTTCGTCAAGTTCCCAATCTTCAGAGTTGCGTTTAATTCTTTCCAAAAGATCCCATCGGAATTAAATAGTTTTCCTCAGAAAAGAACCAGCACAAGAAGTATCCAGCATGGTTTGATCATTAGGAGAAAGCCGAGAGTAAAAATTCTGAATAATAATTTCTCTTGAGAGCTCATGGTTGGGGCATGAATATAACATCGACTTAAGCCTCCCCCCAAGCTAGAGCGATACTTTCTCCTTCACGAGGCCAAAAATTATATATATAATTACGATCACGATGAACTAGATGCATAGGATAATTTTTTGATGGAACTACAATTTCAAACGATTCCAATTCCATGATCCAATATCATCGCATAGCCTATATGTTGGGGAACGCAGCAATTTCAAAAAAATTCCTATGATCACGCAAGATCTATCTAGGTGATGCATAGCAACAAGAGGGGAGAGTGTTGTCTACGTACCCTCGTAGACCAAAAGCGTAAGCGTTATGACAACGCGGTTGATGTATTCGTATGTCTTCACGATTCGACCGATCGTAGCACCGAAGGTACGACACCTCTGCGATCTGCACACTTTCAGCTCGGTGACGTCCCATGAACTCTAGATCCAGCTGAGGTCGAGGGAGAGTTTCGTCAACACGACAACATGATGACGGTGATGATGAAGTTATCGATGCAGTGCTTCGCCTAAGCAGTACAACGATATGACCGAGGTGGAAATCTGTGGAGGGGGCACCGCACACGGCTAAACAATCAACTTGTGTGTCTATGGGGTGCCCCTCCCCCGTATATAAAGGAGTGGAGGAGGGGAGGGCCGGCCCTCACTATGGCGCGCCCAAGGGGGGAGTCCTACTCCTAGTAGGAGTAGGTTTCCCCCTTCCCTAGTTGGAGTAGGAGAATAAGGAAGATGGAGAGGGAGAGAAGGAAAGGGGGCCGGCCCCCCTCCCAATTCGGATTGTGCTTGGGGGGGCCCCACCTTGGCCGCCTCCTCCTCTCTTCCACCATGGCCCATTAAGGCCAACTAACTCCCGGGGGTGATACGTCTCCGTCGTATCTATAATTTTTGATTGTTCCATGCCAATATTCTACAACTTTCATATACTTTTGGGAACTTTTTATACTATTTTTTGGGACTAACATATTGATCCAGTGCCCAGTGTCAGTTCCTGTCTGTTGCATGTTTTATGTTTCACAAAAACACCATATCAAACGGAGTCCAACCAGGATAAAAACGGACGGAGAGTTATTTTGGAATATTTGTGATTTTTGGGAAGTAAAATCAACGCGAGACGGTGCCCGAGGTGGCCACAAGACAGGGGCCCATGCCCACTCTAGGTGGGCGCGCCCCCACCCTCGTGGCCCCTCGTAAGGCGGTTGATGCCCTTCTTTGGCTGCAAGAAAGCTAATTGTTGGAAAAAGATCTGGGCGAAGGTTTCAATCCAATCGGAGTTACGGATCTCCAGATATAAAAGAAACGATGCCAGGGTAGAATCTGGGAACGCAGAAACAGAGAGAGACAGATAGATAGATCCAATCTCGGACAGGCTCTCGCCCCTCCAACGCCATGGGAGCCAAGGAACAGAGGGGAAACCCTTCTCCCATCGAGGGAGAAGGTCAAGGAAGTAGAATCAGAAGAAGGGGGGCTCTCTCCCCCTTGCTTCCGGTGGCGCCGGAACACCGTTGGGGGCCATCATCATCACCGCGATCTTCACCAACACCTCCGCCATATTCACCAACATCTCCATCACTGATACATCCATTTTGCATCATGCTTTTATATAAATATTTATTGCATTATGGGCTGTTATTACACATTATATCTCAGTACTTATGGCTATTATTTCTTATTTTACAAGGTTTACCATGAATAGGGGGAATGCCGGCAGCTGGAATTCTGGCTGGAAAAGGAGCAAACATTGGAACCTATTCTGCACAGCTCCAAAAATCCTAAAACACCACGGAAGTTATTTTTGGAATTAATAAGAATTATTGAGCGAAGAAACTACTAGAGGGGCCCACACCTTGGCCAGGAGGGTGGGGGCGCGCCCACCCCTACTAGGCGCGCCCCCTGTCTCCTAGGCCCCCCGGTGGCCCTCTGGTTTCCATCTTCTGCTACATTACGGCTTTTACCCTGGAAAAAAATCAGAGGCAAGCTTACGGGACGAAACTCCGCCGCCACAAAGCGGAACCTTGGCGGAACCAATCTAGGGCTCCGGCAGAGCTGTTCTGCCGGGGGAACTTCCCTCCGGGAGGGGAAAATCATCACCATCATCGTCACCAACGATCCTATCATCGGGAGGGGGTCAATCTCCATCAACATCTTTACCAGAACCATCTCCTCTCAAACCCTAGTTCATCTCTTGTATCCAATCTTGTATCCAAAACCACAAATTGGTACCTATGGGTTGCTAGTAGTGTTGATTACTCCTTGTAGTTGATGCTAATTGGTTTACTTGGTGGAAGATCATATGTTTAGATCCTTAATGCATATTAATACTCCTCTGATCATGAACATGAATATGCTTTGTGAGTTGTTATGTTTGTTCCCGAGGACATGGGTGAAGTCCTGCTATTAGTAGTCATGTGAATTTGGTATTCGTTCGATATTTTGATGAGATGTATGTTGTCTTTCCTCTATTGGTGTTATGTGAACGTCGACTACATGACACTTTGCCATTATTTTGGCCTAGAGGAAGGCATTGGGAAGTAATAAGTAGATGATGGGTTGCTAGAGTGGCAGAAGCTTAAACCCTAGTTTATGCGTTGCTTCGTAAGGGGCTGATTCGGATCCATATGTTTAATGTTGTGGTTAGGTTTACCTTAATACTTCTTTTGTAGTTGCGGATGCTTGCAATAGGGGTTAGTCATAAGTGGGATGCTTGTCCAAGTAAGGGCAGTACCCAAGCACCGGTCCACCCACATATCAAATTATCAAAGTACCGAACGCGAATCATATGAGCGTGATGAAAACTAGCTTGATGATAATTCCCATGTGTCCTCGGGAGCTCTTTTCTCATTATAAGAAATTGTCCATGCTTGTCCTTTGCTACAAAAAGGATTGGGCCAACTTGCTGCACTTTATTTACTTTCATTCCTTGTTACTCATTACAATTTATCTTATCACAAAACTATCTGTTACCTACAATTTCAGTGCTTGCAGAGAAAACCTTACTGAAAAACGCTTGTCATTTCCTTCTGTTCCTCGTTGGGTTCGACACTCTTACTTATCGCAAGGACTATGATAGATCCCCTATACTTGTGGGTCATCAATACTCTTTTCTGGTGCCGTTGTCGGGGACTGGAGCACCTTTGGTGAGTGGAACTTGGTAAGGAAACATTTATATAGTGTGCTGAAATTTTCTGTCACTTGTTACTATGGAAACTAATCATTTGAGGTGCTTGTTCGGGGTATCTTCACCCCGACCAGAAGAGCAAAGAGTTTCTCCTAAACCTACTGAACCTACTGAAAATATTTACTTTGAGATTCCTTCAGGTATGATAGAGAAACTGCTAGCTAATCCCTTTGCAGGAGATGGAATATTGCATCCCAATTTACACCATATCTTTGTGGATGAAGTTTGTGGATTATTTAAGCTTGCAGGTATTCCCGATGATGCTGTCAAAAGGAAGGTCTTCCCTTTATCTTTGAAGGGGGATGCATTGACATGGTATAGGCTATGTGATGATACGGGATCTTGGAATTATAAACGATTCAAGTTGGAATTTCACCAGAAGTTCTATCCTATGCATCTTCTTCATCATGATCATAATTACATATATAATATCTGGCCTTCCAAAGGAGAAAGCAGCGCTCAAGCTTGGGGGAGGCTTAAGTCAATGTTATATTCATGCCCCAATCATGAGCTCTCCAGAGAAATGATTATTCAAAAAATTTATGCTCGGCTATCTCCCAATGATGGCAACATGCTCGATACTTCCTGTGCTTGTTCTGATATGCTGAAGACTATTGAATTCAAATGGGACTTATTGGAAAGAATTAAACACAACTCTGAAGATTGGGGTTCCGACAATGGTAAGGAGTCAGGTATGACACCTAAGTTTGATTGTGTTTAATCTTTTATGGATACCGATGCTTTCCGTGGATTTAGCGCTAAGTATGGACTTGACTCTGAGATAGTAGCTTCTTTCTGTGAATCTTTTGCTACTCACGTTGATCTCCCTAAGGAGAAGTGATTTAAATATAATCATCCCATTGAAGTAAAAGTAGTCGCACCTATTACAGTTGAAGAAAATACTGTTACTTATAGTGATCCTATTGTTCCTACTACTTATGTTGAGAAACCTCCTTTTCCTGTTAGGATAAAGGATCATGCTAAAACTTCGACTGTTGTTCGTAAGAGTAATACTAGGACTTATACACCTCCTTAGCAAATCAAAGTTGAACCTTTTATTGCTATGGTTAAAGATCTCTTGGATGATGATTTAGATGGGCATGTTATTTATTTCTGGGGTGAGACTGCTAATATTGTTACACCAGATGCTAAGATTCACAGACCTGTTGTAGGCATGCCTGTTATCTCTGTTAAAATAGGAGATCATTGTTATCATGGCTTATGTGATATGGGTGCTAGTTCTAGTGCAATACCCTATGACTTATATAAAGAAATTATGCATGATATTGCACCCGCTGAAATAGAAGATATTGATGTTACTATTAAGCTTGCTAATAGGGACACCATTAAACCAGTTGGGATTGTTAGAGATGTTGAAGTCTTGTGTGGGAAGGTTAAATATCCTGCTGATTTTCTTGTTCTTGGTTCCCCACAAGTTGATTTTTGTCCCATTATTTTTGGTAGACCCTTCTTGAACACTCTTAATGCTAGGATTGATTGTGAAAAGGATACTGTTACAATTGGCTTAGAGGATGTGTCTCATGAGTTTAATTTTGCTAAGTTTCATAGACAACCTCGTGATAGAGAATCACCTAGTAAGGATGAGATTATCGGTCTTGCTTCTATTGCTGTGTCTCCTACTAATCCGTTAGAACAATATTTGCTAGACCATGAAAATGATATGTTTATGAAGGAAAGAAGGGACATAAATGAAGTGTTCCTTCAATAGGAACCGATGCTGAAACACAACCTACCCGTTGAAATTCTAGGGGATCCCCCTCCACCCAAGGGTGATCCCGTGTTTGAACTCAAACCATTATCTGATAATCTTAAGTATGCTTATCTTGATGAAAAGAAAATATATCCTGTTATTATTAGTGCTCACCTTTCAGAGGAAGAAGAAGAAAGATTTTTGAAAACTCTGAAGAAGCACCGTGCTGCTATTGGATATACTCTGGATGATCTCAAGGGCATTAGTCCCACGTTATGCCAACACAAAATTAATTTGGAGGACGATGCCAAACCAGTTAGAGATCCTCAACGACGATTGAATCCTAAGATGAAGGAAGTGGTAAGAAAGGAGATACTAAAGCTCCTTGAGGCAGGTATAATTTATCCCGTTGCTGATATTGATTGGGTAAGCCCTATCCATTGTGTTCCTAAAAAGCGAGGTATTACTGTCGTTCCTAATAATAAAGATCAATTGATCCCGCAAAGAATTATTACAGGTTATAGGATGGTAATTGATTTCCGTAAATTAAATAAAGCTACTAAGAAAGATCATTACCCTTTACCTTTTATCGATCAAATGCTAGAGAGACTATCCAAACACACACATTTCTACTTTCTAGATGGTTATTCTGGTTTCTCTCAGATACCTGTGTCGGCGAAGGATCAATCAAAAACTACTTTTACTTGCCCTTTCGGTACTTTTGCTTATAGCCCTATGCCTTTTGGTTTATGTAATGCACCTGCTACCTTTCAAAGATGTATGATGGCTATATTCTCTGACTTTTGTGAAAAGATTTGTGAGGTATTCATGGATGATTTCTCCGTCTATGGATCCTCTTTTGATGATTTCTTGAGCAACCTTGATTGAGTTTTGCAGAGATGCGAAGACACTAGTCTCGTCTTGAATTGGGAAAAGTGCCACTTTATAGTTAATGAAGGCATTGTCTTGGGGCATAAGATTTCCGAGAGAGGTATTGAAGTTGATAGAGCTAAAGTTGATGCTATTGAAAAGATGCCATGTCCCAAGGACATAAAAGGTGTAAGAAGTTTCCTTGCTCATGTCGGTTTTTATAGGAGGTTCATTAAGGACTTCTCTAAAATCTCTAGGCCTCTGACTAATTTATTGCAAAAATATATTCCTTTTGTCTTTGATGATGATTGTGTAGAAGCATTTGAAATACTTAAGAAACTTTGATCACTCCACCTATTGTTCAGCCACCTGATTGGAATTTACCCTTTGAAATTATGTGTGATGCTAGTGATTATGATGTAGGTGCTGTTCTAGGGCAAAGAGTTGATAAGAAATTGAATGTTATCTAGTATGCTAGTAAGACTCTTGATACTGCCCAGAGAAATTATGCTACTACTAAAAAGAATTCTTAGCAGTTGTGTTTGCATGTGATAAGTTTAGACCTTATACTGTTGATTCCAAAGTTACTATTCACACTGATCATGCTGCTATTAAATATCTTATGGAAAATAAAGATGCTAAGCCTAGACTCATTAGATGGGTTCTCTTGCTCCAAGAATTTGATTTGCATATTATTGATAGAAAGGGAGCCGAGAACCCCGTTGCAGACAACTTGTCTAGGTTAGAGAATGTTCTTGATGACCCACTGCCTATTGATGATAGCTTTCCTGATGAACAATTAGCGGTCATTAATGCTTCTCATACTGCTCCTTGGTATGCTGATTATGCTAATTACATTGTTGTTAAATTTATACCACCTAGTTTCACGTACCAACAAAAGAAAAAGTTCTCTTCTATCATTTAAGACATTACTTCTGGGATGACCCAAAACTTTATAAAGAAGGAGTAGATGGTGTTATTAGACGTTGTGTACCTGAGCATGAACAAGATCAGATCCTACGCAAGTGCCACTCTGAATCATATGGAGGACACCACGCTGGAGATAGAACTGCACATAAGGTATTGCAATCTGGTGGAAAACCTTATACACAGAATCTTAGCAGCAGCGCTGCTCAAAAAGAGGAGCTACTGCTAATTATCAGCAGCGCGTGCGTGCAAGACTCGCTACTGAAACAAAGTTAGCAGTAGCGCGCTTGGAGCAACCCACGCTGCTACAAATATCGACCGACAGTGTCCACCAACCTACATTTAGCAGCAGTCCGTTGTCACGACCCGCGCTACTGCTAAAGCGTTAGTAGCAGCGTGCTTTTTCTGAGGTCGCTGTTGCTAATTTTCAAATTGGGCACACTATTGGTCCCAATTAGCAGTAGCGCTTGAGTGGGAAGCGCGCTGCTGCTAATTTCTTATCAGCAGCCTGTTTTACCACCCGCGCTACTGCTAAGCTGCACCAGCCCACCACCTTTCCCCACCCGTCCTCCCCTCCCCCATCTCTGCTCTTCCCTTTCCCCTAACCCCCACATCCTCCCTCTCTCACTCTTCTTATTCCTCAATACTTCTCCCCCATTACTCTCCCTCTCCTACCTACCTTTCTCTCTCTTCATTACTCCTACTTAACTACACCACCTCAATTAATGCATCTCCTTTATCTTTTTCCTTCCCCCTCCACTAGTTGGAGTTGTCTCCTCCCAAATTAGCTAGCTAGGTAGATGTAGCATTTAGTTCAGTGACCTATTTGCCCCCTAACTAGATCTATCTTTGTCAAGAAGAGCTTTGTGCCCTTTTGATCTCCCTACATCATCATCTCCACCGTGTGCTCGATCTCGAGATAGAGGTGATTAAAATTTCATGCTTTTGCAAAATGGAAATTTGTTTATGTGTGTGTGATATGATAATTGGGAGATATGATGGAAATTGTGTGTGTGGCATGAGTTGACGCCAAATTGTGCCTTTGAGTTGCCTATGTTTTGCCAAAATGTCGATTTATTTCCGTTTCGGCGAATTCCGGGCAAACTCTAGATCTATATATGTCCTATTTTTAGGGAAGGTCATGCCAAATTTTTGTATGACTTTGATGCATGCACGCATTTTTATAATCAATTTGTTTCTTATTACCGTGCACAGTTCACGATGGTCAGTGGAACGATGGTGGACAGGTGGTTGCTGTCGGCAGTATAGGACATGAAAGAAAATAACCGGACAGAGGTTTTATGTCCGTGTCGAAAATGCAAAGGAATAGTTTGGCTCGACCCCCATGATGATGGTCGTGTCGAAGCGCACCTGCTCATGACTGGTTTCATGGATGGTTATACTTGGTGGATAATTGAAGATGAGGATGACGATGTTGAGGACGCCGACGGGGTAGGCAATGATGGCACGGAGCAAGACAAAGAGATGATCGATAATGGTAGCGGTGAAGAGGTCGGACGTGGCGGCGGAGAAGGGGCCGAACATGGCGGAGGAGAAGGGGTCGGACATGGCGGAGGAGAAGGGGCCGAACTTGGCGGCGGAGAGAACGACATGGACTCCACGAAGCAGAGTTCGTCGGTACTATGTTCAACCGTGCGGGACCCTCATGTTCAAGCATTGCTTCGCAAGGAGACGAGTACTGAGAGAGCTTCTTCTAGAGAGGAGGCTAAGTTGGAGCAACTGGTGGTAGACTCAAACACTCCATTGTATGATGGTTGCAATCCTGAGGTGACCCGCTTGAGTTTCACGCTCCAACTCCTGAAGACGAAGGCTAAAAACAAATGGACCGACACTAGCCTCGATAAGCATCTCAAGTACCTAAAGGATGTTCTTCCCGCGGGGAATCTATGTCCTACTAGTGTTGATGAGGCCAAGCAGATCGTGTGCCCTCTTGATCTGCCACACGTTAGATACCATGCATGCATCAACGATTGCATAATTTATCGGAAGGAGCACGCGGAAAAAACAAGCTATTCGGTGTGCAATGCTTCTCGATACAAGAAGGCCGGGAAGAACTGTCCCCATAAAGTTGTATGGTACTTACCGATCACTCCCCGTCTCCAGCGGTATTTTGTAGATCCCAAGGAAGCAAAGCTAATGCGCTGGCACGCGAAGAGGAAGAAGCCCGGCGATGGAGATGATCCGAAGATGAGACACGTCAAGGATGGAAGCCAGTGGAGAGCGTTGAACAGCTTCTATCGGTTTTTCGAATGTGATGCAAGGAACATCGTGCTCGGCGCGTGTACCGATGGCATGAATCCATTTGGCAACCAGAACAACAACCATAGCACATGGCCTGTGTTTGTATGGATGTACAACCTCCTCCCTGGTTATGCGTGAAGTCGAAATACATTCACATGAGCATGCTTATTCAAGGGCCGAAACAACTAGGAAATAATATTAATTTGTATCTAGGGCTACTTTAAGAGGAGTTAGACACGTTATGGAAAACACCGGCCAAGACATGGGATGCTAGCAAAGGCGAGTATTTCTACATGAGAGCCGCGCTGATCACGACGGTGCATGACTATCTCGGTTACGGATATGTCGCATGCCAGGTGTGCCATGGATATTGCGGATGCACGCGGTGCATGGATGATACAACGTCTCAGCAGCTAACGTCAAGGAAAGATGGCGGGTCTGGGGAAATCGTGTACACGGGGCATCGAAGATGGCTCGAACAGGACGACTCGTGGAGAAACCATGGAGATCTATTCAATGGTCAAGCTAAGCATCGGGGACCTCCACGTAAGTGAAGCAGTGCCGAAATCAATGAGCTGTTGAACAACTGGAAGGAGTGCCCCGCACCGGGAAAGACGATGAGAAAGGTGTAGGAGCCGCCGCTGAAGGTATGGAAGACGAGGTCTGTGTTCTGGGACTTCAAGTACTGGCACAAACTTGATACACCTCATTGCCTTGATCAAATGCATATCTGTAAGAATGTCCTTGAGAGCTTGCTCGCAACAATGATGAACATGCCGGATAAGACCAAGGATGGGCCGAAGGCAAGAAAAGACTTGCAAGATTTGAAAATCAGGGAAGATCTGCACATGCCGCCCCGTAAAATGTCAGACGAGACAGAGACGGAGACAGAGGCACGGGAGAAGAAGGGCAAGAAAATAAAGAAAGAGGATTAATGCCCCCCTTCTTGCTTCACCTTAAGTCAGGCTGAGATCGATCAATTCTTTAAGTGCCTTACCGGAGTCAAAGTTAGTTCCGGTTACTGTGGCAAGATAAGCAGATATCTAGACACGAACAAGAAAAGGTTTAGCGGGATGAAGTCCCATGACTGTCATGTGATGATGACACAGATACTACCTGTTACCCTTAGAGGGATAATGGACAAGCACGTCCGTGACACGCTTATTGGTCTCTGCAACTTTTTCGACGTCATCTCTCGAAAGTCAATCAGTGTGATGCAGCTCCGTAGGCTACAGGAAGAGATCATTGTGATACTGAATGAGCTTGAGATGTACTTCCCTCCCGCGTTCTTTGACGTGATGGTGCATCTGTGTGTCCATATTGTGGATGACATAATAGACCTGGGGCCGTCATTCCTGCACAACATGATGCCGTTTGAGAGGATGAATGGGATCATCAAAGGATTAATTCGTAACATGTCCCGTCCGAATGGAAGCATCATCCTGGGCTATGTGACACGAGAGTGCATCTCTTTCTGCGAGAATTTTCTATATGGCGCAGACCAGCCGCCCGTTGTTAGTGTTGGTTTGCCCGTTAACAAGCACGATGGGAGGCTTGAAGGAGAAGGTCACTGCAACGGTCGCAAGGAACTGCACGTGGCATACTCAGATCGACGCAGCGACTTTGATAGAGCAAACTTGGTAGTGCTACAACACCTAGAAGAGGTAGATCCTTTCGTGGCACTACACAAAGAAATTATCGCAAAGAAGTATCGTGACCGGGGGGTATGCAGGACGGGCGCCGAAGTTACTAGAGAGCACGACTCCACTTTCCTGCATTGGTTCAAAGAGCATATTATTGCTAATCTCCCGGAGGAGGGCTCTAAGGACGGATTGCTCATATAAGCCTTAGCACATGGCCCCTTGCCCAACCTCGTAACCTATCAGGCATATGATATCAATGGATACATGTTCTACACGGAGGCCAAAGATATGGACAGTGATGATCAGAACTCAGGGGTGACAATGGAATGCATGACCGACAGCAACAACGGTGCAACTGAATGATTTTATGGAAGGGTCGAGGAGATCTGGGAGCTTGACTACTCTGGACTGCACAACACGATGATGTTTCGTGTCAGATGGGCTAAGAATGTCGAAAGATAAAGCCGGATTTTCACTACCATGACTATACCCGACACCAAGAGCGCTACCGTGAACACTATCACAAAAAACGAGCCATGGGTACAAACTAAGCATGCACAATGCTTCTTCATAACCGACCCGTGCAATCCCAGCCGTGTTGTCATGAGGAGAGGCAAAAGGAACATCATTGGAATGGATGGAGTCGCCAACGAGGAAGACTACGATCAGTACGCACTACAAAAAAAGAAACATCCGTGACATTTTGGGCCGAACGAATTTTTTTTCTATCATGCATATGACACTTCTATGACGATAATTGTGACAAAACCCAGTATCATCATAGATGTGGTGGGATCCTACTTCTATGACAAAAAATCATGACAGAAAATGGGCTTTTCGTCCTGGGCGGGCCGGAGACGCAGCTGCATGATATTCTTTGGTTCGTCTATGATGGAAAAAACCGTGGTAGAAGCGAGGGGGAGGAAAATTTCGGGGAGTTGCCGGTTACGGTGGGACGTCGGGGGCCGAGCGATGCGCGTTTCTCTCATACATGTACGCGCGTGTGTTCGAGGCGTTGGCTCTAATTGAACCCGAGCGAGGCGTTGGGCTCTAACTGAACCCGAGCAATTGCACTGTAGGCTATGCGTTACTGAACCCGATCGATCGATCGATGGCTGTTAACTGAACCCGATGGAGCGATTCCTTCGCTACTGCTGCTAACTGAAGCTGATCGATTGGATGAACAGTGAGCGTTGTGGGGGGGTTGGATGAACAGTGAGCGGTGGTGTTGCCTCTGGATGAACAGGACCCTGTGGTATGGAGGGCTGGATGAACAGTAGACGGTGGAGGGGTGGCCATGGAGGGGACAGGACCCCGTGGTGTGGAGGGCTGGATGAACAGTAGACGGTGGAGGGCTGGATGAACAGTAGACGGTGCAGGGGTGGTTGAACAGTAGCCAGTGGAGTAGCGCACGGTGGAAGCTGGATGAACAGGAGCTCGTGCAGGCTGGAGGAGGTCGACGATGAAGATGAACATTATCCCGTGGAGTCCCGTTTTGCGGTACGCCACACCCCTCCCGATCAACAGGACCCCTGTTTCAACCGTAGGAGGTCCATTTCCACCGTTTTGCGATACGCCACACCCCTCCCGATCAACAGGACCCCCGTTTCGATCGTAGGAGGTCCGTTTCCTCCATTTTGCGGTACGCCACACCCCTCCCGATCAACAGGACCCCGTTTCGAACGTACGAGGTCCGTTTCCTCCATTGTGCAGTACGCCACACCCCTCCCGATCAACAGGACCCCGTTCCGAACGTACGAGGTCCGTTTCCTCCATTGTGCAGTACGCCAGGCCTCGTTTCCATCGCTTGTTCCATCCAACCCGGTTGGCTCCCACGCGTTCCGTTGCCTCCCAATGAACACGATGCATTCCGCTGCCTCCCCATGAACACGACGCATTCCATTGCCTCCCCATAAACACGACGCATTCCGTTGCCTCCCCATGAATACGAAGCATTCCGTTGCCTCCCCATGAACACGACGATGACGTTGTTTCTCCGTTCCGACCCAGCCATGTACACGAGCCCTCGCCGTACGTATGCGCGAGTAGGCGTTCGAGACCCCGCCTGTATGTACACATACGTGGCCGTATTTTATTTCTTGCACCCTGGCCGCTGTACGTACATGTACATGCTACATGCGCGCCTCTACTACGACATGTGCGCGCCTCTACATCCACCAGTATATATGTACGTACACGTTTGCGACCAGAATGACAATGCTACGTACACTTCGACCAGGTGGGTCCCGACTGTCAGGCACTTCCTTGTCTGCGAAGATGTAGCTAGTGGGTCCCAGCAATCAGGGGGCGAATTGTTTTTTTTTGCCCGGACGCACTTCCTTGCGTGCAAAGATGTAGCTGGTGGGTCCCAGTAGTCAGGGGTTGAATCACTTTTTTTGCCCGGACACACTTCCTTGTGTGCGAAGGTGTAGCTGGTGGGTCCCAGCAGCCAGGGGGGAAACATTTTTTTCGCGAAATACGGTGGCCCGTCCGGTGGGTCCCCACTGTCAGGTGGAGGAATAATTATTTTGCGCGTAATAAGGAGGCACTTCCTTGCTGCGGCCGTGGACCCAGCTATCAGCCTCTCCACGCATAGTACTCTTCCGATGGAAGTCGGTCGTTGACCACATTGACCACGCTGCGCCGAGAGCACCATGGCGGTGGACGATGGCAAGGTCTAGGAAGGGGATGACACGAAGGCAGGGAAGACTCGGCAGTTGTTTCCCACGCGGAGGGGAGTACGACTGTACGAGGGTTTACTGGTTCGTCTGCCATCGCCGGAGAATAACAGCAGGTGTGGGTGAGTAGAGGGATGGCTAGGCCAGCGATGGGAGTACGGTGGGGCGGTGAGGCCTGTGCGGCAGCACAGCCGGCTGCGGGGAGGACGGAGCAGGCAGTCCCGCCGGCGCTTGTTTGAGCGGCTGGAGCAGGAAGAGCAGAGATTGAAGAAGCACGACGGCCGTTGGATGGACATCCAACCATCACTGCTTGTGCGTCAACCTTTTTTTTTAGGAAAGCCTCAAATCTGTGGAAAACAGCATACAGCCCATCTGCCATTATTTCTAATAATTTACAGCCCATTTGCTAATTCTTAAGGTTTTTTTTGGAGCCCATATTCTTTTTGTTAGCATTACAACCCATATTGTGGCCACGGTTAAAAAATTATACAAAATTTTGCATATTTCGGTGCGGTCCGAACTGTTTTTAATCCCAAAATTTCGACTCACATTCAAACTGATTTTAAAAATAAATGTATATCAATATAAAATCCAACAAATTCTCCATGCATAAAAATTAATGTAATTTAAAATCTTGAAATAAAAAAAATATTTGAAACTAATTGCCGGTTTGATGTGTTTTAAGAATGTACAACCCATTTCTCATTACTCATGGGCCATTTTCTCGGCCAGCCGAATGAAAGCTCTCCTCGTCTTGAAAGATTTACAGCCCAACAGGTCTGATAAAGCGACTTACTTGGTAAATCACAAAAAAACTGGACTGTGGCTGTGGACCCAGCTGTCAGCCTCTCCACGTACAGTACTCTTCTGATGGAAGTCGTTCCTTGACCACGTTGACCACGCCACGCGGAGAGCACCACGGCGGTGGACGACGACGAGGCCTAGGAAGGGGACGACGCGGAGCCAGGGAAGACGCGACAGTGGAAGCCCGCGCGGAGAGGAGTACGAGGGTTCACTGGTTCGGCTATGGTGTGAGGCTGCCGTTGCCGCAGGGCCTGGCCAGCGGTGGGAATAGTAGGGGCGGTGAGGCCTCCGCGGCAGCACAGCCGGCCACATGAGGCAGGAGCATGCGGCACAACCGGCGCTGCTTTGGGCGGCTGGAGCACGAAGACCAGAGGTTGAAGAAGCACTACGGCCGTTGGATGGACATCGTACGGTCACTGGAGCTAGAATTGTTCATATTGACTAAGTTGAGAAAGCCCTTCTCCCCATCAACTTAGTAGGCCCACAAGACAGCCTCCCACAAAGGTGGTCCTAGCTAGCCGGGGGAGTATTCATTTTTTTGTGCGTAATAAGGAGGCACTTCCGGTGGGTCTGAGCTGGCACCGAGGGGATTGTTTTTTCGCGAAATACGGTGGCCCGTCCGGTGGGTCCCAGCAGTCAGGGGGAAATGATTTTTTTCACAAAATACTGGTGGCCCGTCCGGTGGGTCCCCACTGTTAGGTGGAGGAATAATTATTTTCCGCGTAATAAGGAGGCACTTCCTTGCGGCTGCCATGGACCCAGCTGTCAGCCTCTCCACGTACAGTACTCTTCCGATGGAAGTTGGACGTTGACCATATTGACCACACCGCACCGAGAGCACCACGGCGGTGGACGACGGCGAGACCTAGGAAGGGGACAACGCGGAGCCGGGCCACGGGAGGCAGGAGCAGGCGGTAGCATAGCTGGCCACGGGAGGCAGGAGCAGGCGGCACGACCGACGCTGCTTTGGGCGGTTGGAGCAAGAAGACCAGAGATTGAAGAAGCACTATGGCCGTTGGATGGACATCATATGGTCAGTAGAGTATTGACTAAGTTGACAAAGCCCTCCGTCCCCGTCAACTTAGTAGGCCCACAAGTCAGCCCAACAATATGGTGTGTCCCAGCTAGCAGGGGGGTATTCATTTTTTTGGGCATAATAAGGAGGCACTTCCTTGCGTGCGAAGATATAGCTGGTGGGTCTGACCTGTCAGCGGGGGGAACAATTT
This sequence comes from Triticum dicoccoides, assembly GCF_002162155.2. Lineage (NCBI taxonomy): Eukaryota > Viridiplantae > Streptophyta > Magnoliopsida > Poales > Poaceae > Triticum > Triticum dicoccoides. The sequence goes on along the minus strand of NC_041391.1, from coordinate 70,803,750 downwards.
TTTCGCGAAATACAGAGGCCCTTCCTGTGGGTCCTAGCTGTCAGGTGGAGGAATCATTATTTTGCGCTTAATAAGGAGGCATTTCCTTGCGCTTAATAAGGAGGCATATTGAAACGCTTTTGCAAGGTGGATATCATTACATCAACATTACATAATAGATGGGGATACATACAAGAGGCATACAATGCCACACAAATACAACATCATCTTACATAAGAGCACCATCCAACTACGGATGAAACACAAACAGAAACACAAACGACATCCACCCTGCTAGCCCAGGCTGCCGACCTGGAACCTAGCCCCTGATCGAAGAAGAAGCAGAAGAAGAACTCCAAAACAAGCAAACATCGCTCTCGCGTCATGATCATCGCATAACCTGTACCTGCAATTGTTGTTGTAGTAATCTGTGAGCCACGAGGACTCAGCAATCCCATTACCATGGGTATCAAGACTAGCAAAGCTTAAAGGGAAAGGAAGGGGTAAAGTGGTGAGGCTGCAGTAGCGACTAAGCATATATGGTGGCTAACATACGCAAATAAGAGTGAGAAGAGAGCAAGCGGAACGGTCGTGAAACTAGCAATGATCAAGAAGTGATCCTGAACTCCTACTTACGTCAAACATAACCCAAAACCAGTGTTCAGTTCCCGGACTCCGCCGAAAAGAGACCATCACGGCTACACACACGGTTGATGCGTTTTAAATCGGATCTGGTGTCAAGTTATCTACAACCGGACATTAACAAATTCCCATCTGCCGCATAACCGCGGGCACGGCTTTCGAAAGATTATACCCTGCAGGGGTGTCCCAACTTAGCCCATGATAAGCTCTCGCGATCAACGAAGGATATACCTTCTCCCAGGAAGACCCGATCAGACTCGGAATCCCGGTTTACAAGACATTTCGACAATGGTAAAATAAGACCAGCAAGACCGCCCGATCCGCCGACAATCCCGATAGGAGCTGCACATATCTCGTTCTCAAGGCAACACCAGATGAACACTACGTACAACTAAAACCAGACCTCAAGTTTCCCCGAGGTGGCGCTGCAAGTGGCTCTGGTTCGGACCAACACTTAGACAAGCACTGGCCCGGGGGGGGGGGCTAAAATAAAGATGACCCTTGGGTTAATTACTCCCAAGGGAAATGTAGGTGGTGAGGAAAATGGTAAAACCAATGTTGGGCCTTGCTGGAGGAGTTTTATTCAAAGCGAACTGTCAAGGAGGTCCCATAAATCACCCAACCGCGTAAGGAACGCAAAATCCGGGAACATAACACCGGTATGACGGAAACTAGGGCGGCAAGAGTGGAAGAAAACACCAGGCATAAGGCCGAGCCTTCCACCCTTTAGCAAGTATATAGATGCATTAATTAAATAAGAGATATTGTGATACCCCAACATAATCCTGTCCGTCATGGAGAAATCTTCAACTTCACCTGCAACTACCAATGCTATAAGAGGGGCTGAGCAAAAGCGGTAACATAGCCAAGCAATGGTTTGCTAGGAAGGGTGTCAAAGTTTAGAGGTTCATGGCGATATGGGAGGCTTGATAAACAGGTGATAGGTAGCGCATCATAGCGATAGAACAAAGCAACTAGCATAGCAATGATAGTAGTGAGATCCAGGGTAGAGGTCAGCTTGCCTGAAATCCCGCTAGGAAGAAGAACGAGTCCATGAAGAAGATGAATCCACAAAGACGAACCAAGCGTAGACGAACGAATCCTCACGATCGCAACGAAAACGGGAACTATCGAGAAGAAGCACACAACATGGTAAACACACCACACAAGAACAAGGAATGATGCATGACAAAGCTACATGGAGCTACTCATGGCAAGAGATGATGCAACCAAGGGCAACACATCAAGGCAAGTTTAAATGAGGCCGGGAACAACATATAACAATTCCGGTAAACAAAGGCATGGCATGATACTACTAAATGCATAGAACAAAAGTCCTTTACTAACCATGAGCCAAAAAGGATCAGAAGATATGATGGCACCCATGTAAACATAGCAAGTTTCATTAACAGATTCAGCAAACAGGGCATGGCTGGAACAACGATAAGTAGGCATGTTGGTGAGCTTGTACCACTCACCACAGAGCATTACAGGGCATAGCAAGGTAACCAACAGTAAGAATACATGTTTATGAAGCTACGCATGGCAAGAGCAGGTTCATAGGATGCATGGATCACTAGCAACAATCATGGCAACATTGAACTTAATGTTAACAGGCTGAAAGCAACATTATTTAGCAACTTTGGAGCAAGATTACAACAAGTTACAGCAAGCTATAAATGCAACCAGAGCCATGGACAGATAGAGAATGACATGTATAACAAAACATCCTTAGTGAACATCTCCATGTTATGCATAGAATGACTTGTAGCAGCAGGTTTACATAGCATCACAAAGTAATAGATTCAGCCCAGCAAAACACTAATAGCAAGTACCCTACTTAACAAGCTTGATTCACTCACCACAAATCATTGCATGAAAAGATAAGCATAGCATCAGCAAGAAGACATGTTTATGAAACTAACCAAGGAAAGAACAAATTCAAATCATGTAAGGATCAACTACAACAACCTTGGCAAAATTGAATAACATGTAAACAATCTGCCAGGAAACATTTTATAGCAAAAGTAGAGCAAGAAAATGACATGCTAAGCTACTCCATAATCGCAAACAGGGGCATTAATAGATAGAGAATAACCATATGTTCAAAACATCCTTAGTGAAGTATCTCAAAATATGCTTGGATCTCTCTGTAGCATCAAGTTTACATGGCATAAAAATAACAGTAGAACATGGACTGAAATCAGCAACATCACGAAGCCTAGTTTGCATGCTTGTTCTAGTCACCACATTGATCACAAAAATACATGGCATACACCCCTGTAAATATAGCATGATGTAGCACAAAACACATGTAGATCTCATGCTCATAAGATGCACACATCAAATGCAACAAAAATGACAAATCACCAAGTTATAACAGTTTCAGCAGATTAACATCATATAGCACTCTTGCAACGATGATTCAAGCATCAAGATGGACCCAAATGAACATGATGCAATGTAATGAAATGTAGAGCATCTCACAGCGAACATTTTGATATATCATACGCACGAAACGAAGCAGTATGCAACAAGTTATGATGCGATGAACATGGCATGATAATGTCAAAATCTCAGGGACTTGGAAGAATTTGGACCTCGCGGGAAAGTCAACGTGGATGAGGACGTGCGGGACGAGGGGATCCAGGACGCAGCGGGGCCGTTTGGATCGGATCCCGGTGGATCTTGTCCCACCTGGACGGATCTGACCGGATCCGACTCCGGCGAGGGCGGGCGGCTCCGGCGAGGTCGGCGAAGGGCGGCGGGGCGGCGCCGGCGGGGTGCCCGGAAGGCGCGGAGGGAGAGGCGCGGAGGAGGCTGTGAGGAGGCACGTCGGCAGCGGCGGAGGCGCAGGGGCGCAGATGGCGCGCAGGGACGATGCAGCCCGGGCGGCGAGCGGCGGTGCTGGGCCCGCGGGGGCCG
>NC_041391.1:70789406-70799856 GCF_002162155.2 Triticum dicoccoides | reverse complement strand
CGGGCCTGGCGGGCCGGCGCGACGAAGCGGCGGCGGAGCGGGTCGAGCGAGTCGGGCGGTGACACGTGGCGGCGGCGGAGCGGGTCAGACACGTCCGGCGCGACGCGGACGCGTCCGGCGGCGCGTGGAGGAGTTTGGCTAGGGTTTCGGGAGGAATCATCCGTGAATTTCGGGGGAGGGCACCTATTTATAGATTCTGGGAGCTAGGAGAGTCCAAATGAGGAGCGGTTTTCAGCCACGCAATCGTGATCGAACAACCGAGACCATGGAGGGGGTTAGGATGGGTTTTGGGCCACTTTAGAGGGGTGTTGGGCTGCAAGACGAAAGGGGCTTTCACGGTTACCTGGTTAACCGTAGGAGTATCAAACAGACTCCAAATGGCATGAAACTTGACAGGCGGTCTACCGATGCTATACCAAGGCCGCTTGGCAAAACTCGGTCCATTCCGAGAACGTTTAACACCCGCTCACAACGAGAGACAAAAGGGGGACGCCGGAGGGCATAGGAGTGCCGGATTGCAAAACGGACAACGGGGAAAATGCTCGGATGCATGAAATGGACACGTATGCAAAATGAGATGCACATGATGACATGATAAAATGCAACACGCAAGCACATGACATGGCAACGATGGCAAATATCTGGCAGACACCTGGCGCAACGAATCCGGGGCGTTACAACACTCCTCCACTAACAAGAGATCTCGTCCCAAGATCTTAGGACCGAGACGGAAGAAAAAAGGAAGAGGTGAAGCAAGAACGCAAGAGAAGAAACAAAGAATTAAGATCACTCGAGAAGAAGAGAGGAACGACGAGAATGACGAGAATCGAAAGCTCACTGAATCCGATAGACTATGAAACAATTTCGGTTAGAAAGAGATAAGAAACGGATAAGACTCAAAGGATTTCGGCAGCACTCCGGTTAAAACATGGAGGAATGGAACACGAGCTTCACAAGATGGGACGGCACTTGATGAGATGAAAAACGCAATGCCTCTGGAAGAATTGAAAGAATGGAATGAAAAGAACTTAGAAGGAAGGATTTAACGGAATTGTTGAGAAAATCAACAACGAAAAAATAAGCTTGTTGTGGACTTATAGGTAACATCTCAAGATCATAAGGTGATAACCGGCCACAAACGACAATGATTGGATAGCTGAGAAGAACGAAGAAATGCAAAATTCCACTTCAAAAGAAACGGCGAATTAATTACACTTCGAGACGCGAGAAGAAAGATACTTGAACTCCTCCAACAAGAATCTTGATGAACTTTTGAAGAATGAATTAAATCATGAAGAACCACCATGACGAACTCCGGTGACAAAAAGGATGATGAGATAGAATGAAGGATGAAAAGAATAAGATGAGCCTTGTGGTGACTTAGATGGAGGTTCCGACGAGATGACCGAGGAAATTTGAACTCTGGAAAAGAAAAGATGAAAACACTTGGAACTAGAATTTATTCCTCAAGAACAAACTCCGAAGGAAGGGATTACTCGCTTTGAGGAAATAAGCATCAAATTTATTGTATGCTTATCCTTCATCAAATTTAATTGATGACAAGCAATGGATTTTGCATACTACTTATTCTTCTTGGAAAAGATTGAGAAGTGACATATCGCAAACTTGAGAAGGTCTTCATGAATCGCCGGTAGGATTGGAAAGAACGAATAAATTAAAATGATACTCAAGGAAAAAGAATCTTGAACGAACCACCGTTAAAATCAGAAAAATGACTGATGAAATAGAATGAATCACCGGGAAGAATTAGAACAACCAATATGCTAGAGGGGATTTAGATGCAAAAGGACAAGATCATAAGCTGATTAAAGAACACTTGAACGAAGCACCGGGATAATTGGATAACGGTAGCTAAAATGTGAGGACGAAGAATTCTTCTGGAATGATGGACTCCGGTGAAAAGGAATGGAAAAACAACTCCTGACATACTTCGGATGGGTAAGAAAGAATATCTGACAAATGGAATAATTCGAGACTGATAACATGAAGCTAGAACCATGAATCTTCGAGAGAACGAGAAAGATTTAGAGGATAAACTCTTCTTCGGTCTTCAAATGACAACGAGAAACACCACCAAACTTACTGAGATACTCTGGGAGAATGAAAAGCGAAGAGGTTGAGGCAACAAAGAAAAATATTTGAAATCGATCTTGGAAAGGCATCTGACGGATGGGATCCATTCTTACCTCACACTTGAAAAGACTTGAGAATAACTCCGGGAGAATTAGAAGAGTCAGGTAAGATACTGGGAAAAGACCTGTGGGTTAGGGCCCACTGAAGGAAAACACCGTGGAAAGGATTGTTGAACAGATCGATGATGCACCGGAGCAATTGAAATATTTGAATGAGGTGACAACCTCGAAATAATTGGAACACAGGCGAATCTCCTGAGATGTCTTGAACACTCCGGACGGATAAACTGGTGAGAGGCGAACGAGCAGGGAAAACACTTGAGCCGAGGAAAAGAATATAATCACTACCAAAAATTAGAATTGAATCCACCAGAGAAGAAAAGGAGATGAAGAATGTCAAACGAGACGAGAATTCACCGGTTGAAATAATTGAGGGAAGACTGAAGATGCTCCACACAAATGAAATTGATGGTCAAAAGAGACTCAGGCTCCGGGAAAAAGTGGGTGGGAGGGCGGGAAAACAAAGACAACTCGGGAGGGGGAACCGACGAATATCTTGAAGAGAAAAACACCGGTTGAAATCATTGAGGAAAGAGAGCAAAGACTTCGCACAAGTAAGATGGATACTCGATTACGGACTCCGGCTTCGAGAAGGAAAGGGGTGGGCGGGTGGGAAAAGAAAACAACTGAGGAATGAACTCAATGATGAAGAGCCTCGAGTCAACTTGACGAGAAATGCACCGGATGAAAAGAGCTGAGAACCAACGATCGGAAAACCAACTGCGTGATCCTAAAGAAAGTTTGAAGGGGAAGAGAAGTAATTCAAAACACCTACGTCAAGATTCCTTACCAGAGCGATGAAGGGGATGAGGATTAAAAAGAATTCCTACTCTTCGATAGAACTAGTCTCCGAAAAAGTTTTTTTCTAGACTCAACAACGGCCAAACTACACGATCAAACAAGGGGGCTCCTATGGTCGGTCGAGGCTCTGATACCAACTTGTCACGCCCAATATGCCATACTATCCTAAAGAGACTCAAAGGTCCCACCAAGGATAGAACCGCATATTGAAGAGCTTTTGCAAGGTGGATATCATTACATCAACATTACATAATAGATGGGTATACCTACAAGAGGCATACAATGCCACACAAATACAACATCATCTTACATAAGAGCACCATCCAACTACGGATGAAACACAAACAGAAACACAAACGACATCCACCCTGCTAGCCCAGGCTGCCGACCTGGAACCTATCCCCTGATTGAAGAAGAAGCAGAAGAAGAACTCCAAAACAAGCAAACATCGCTCTCGCGTCATGATCATCGCATAACCTGTACCTGCAACTGTTGTTGTAGTAATCTGTGAGCCACGAGGACTCAGCAATCCCATTACCATGGGTATCAAGACTAGCAAAGCTTAAAGGGAAAGGAAGGGGTAAAGTGGTGAGGCTGCAGCAGCGACTAAGCATATATGGTGGCTAACATATGCAAATAAGAGCGAGAAGAGATCAAGCGGAACGGTCATGAAACTAGCAATGATCAAGAAGTGATCCTGAACTCCTACTTACGTCAAACATAACCCAAAACCCGTGTTCACTTCCCGGACTCCGCCGAAAAGAGACCATCACGGCTACACACACGGTTGATGCGTTTTAAATCGGATCTGGTGTCAAGTTATCTACAACCAGACATTAACAAATTCCCATCTGCCGCATAACCGTGGGCATGGCTTTCGAAAGATTATACCCTGCAGGGGTGTCCCAACTTAGCCCATGATAAGCTCTCACGATCAACGAAGGATATACCTTCTCCCAGGAAGACCCGATCAAATTCAGAATCCCAGTTTATAAGACATTTCGACAATGGTAAAAGAAGACCAGCAAGACCGCCCGATGTCCCGACAATCCCGATTGGAGCTGCACATATCTCGTTCTCAAGGCAACACCGGATGAACACTACGTACAACTAAAACCAGACCTCAAGTTTCCCCGAGGTGGCGCTGCAAGTGGCTCTGGTTCGGACCAACACTTAGACAAGCACTGGCCCCGGGGGGGGGGCTAAAATAAAGATGACCCTTGGGTTAATTACTCCCAAGGGAAATGTAGGTGGTGAGGCAAATGGTAAAACCAATGTTGGGCCTTGCCGGAGGAGTTTTATTCAAAGCGAACTGTCAAGTAGGTCCCATAAATCACCCAACCGTGTAAGGAACGCAAAATCCGGGAACATAACACCGGTATGACGGAAACTAGGGCGGCAAGAGTGGAACAAAACACCGGGCATAAGGCCGAGCCTTCCACCCTTTACCAAGTATATAGATGCATTAATTAAATAAGAGATATTGTGATATCCCAACATAATCCTGTCCGTCATGGAGAAATCTTCAACTTCACCTGCAACTAGCAATGCTATAAGAGGGGCTGAGCAAAAGCGGTAACATAGCCAAGCAATGGTTTGCTAGGAAGGGTGTCAAAGGTTAGAGGTTCATGGCGATATGGGAGGCTTGCTAAACAGGTGATAGGTAGCGCAGCATAGTGATAGAACGAAGCAACTAGCATAGCAATGATAGTAGTGAGATCCAGGGTAGCGATCATCTTGCCTGAAATCCCGCTAGGAAGAAGAACGAGTCCATGAAGAAGATGAATCCATGAAGACAAACCAAGCGTAGACGAACGAATCCTCACGATCGCAACGAAAACGGGAACTATCGTGAAGAAGCACACAACATGGTAAACACACCACACAAGAACAAGGCATGATGCACAACAAGCATGATGCATGACAAAGCTACATGGAGCTACTCATGGCAAGATATGATGCAACCAAGGGCAACACATCAAGGCAAGTTTAAATGAGGCCGGGAACAACATGTAACAATTCCGGTAAGTCCTCATATGCAAATTTCGAAATTGGTCCAGATCTGAATGAACCTTATGTTCAAGTTGTTAAACAGCAAGTTAAGATGCACCAAGATGATCTACACGAGATTCTAGTCAAGTTACATATAAAGTTCATTTAGTTCGGAGCTACAGCCTAGAAGATATGAGCAAAACAACTCAAACATGGCATTGATGCAAAATGCATACAAACATCAACCAAACACCTCAAAACAAGGATGCAACATGATAATATGAAACTACATGCAAAATCAAGCAAGTTTCATATAGAGCACACTCAAAACGGAGCAACGGTTCAACACATACACTCTATACAAGTCATAACAACAATCTGTCCAGAATAGCAACTTGGCATATTGCAAGCATCAAAACAACATGCTACAACATATCAACATAAGAACAAAAGGCATGGACATTATGTACAGGTAAAACATAACAAAACATGAACACTGAGCTATCTCCATAAATCACTAGAACATGCTCAAACACACATGGCAAGATTGCAAATAATAACAGTTTCAGACTTTGCAGAAATAACATCAGGTTGCAATGTTTAGAGCAATCAAACAACATGTTACAAGAACTTAACATGGCAAACAAAGGCATGGCATGATACTACAAAATGCATAGAACAAAAGTCCTTTACTGACCATGAGCCAAAAAGGATCAGAAGATATGATGGCACCCATGTAAACATAGTAAGTTTCGTTAACAGATTCAGCAAACAGGGCATGGCAGGAACAACAATAAGTAGGCATGTTGGTGAGCTTGTACCACTCACCACAGAGCATTACAGGGCATAGCAAGGTAAACAACAGTAAGAATACATGTTTATGAAGCTAAGCATGGCAAGAGCAAGTTCATAGGATGCATGGATCACTAGCAACAATCATGGCAACATTGAACTTAATGTTAACAGGCTGACAGCAACATTATTTAGCAACTTTGGAGCAAGATTACAACAAGTTATAGCAAGCTATAAATGCATCTTGGGCGTGACAACCCAACTATCAGCCTCTCCACGTACAGTCCACTTCCGATTGATGTCCAGACCATTTGCCATTATTTCTAATAATGTACAGACCATTTGCTAATTCTTAAGATTTTTTTGGAGCCCATCTTTTTGTTAGCATTACACCCCATATTGTGGCCGCGGTTAAAAAGTATACGAAATTTTGCATATTTCAGTGCGGTCAACTGTTTTTAATCCAGAAATATCGATTCAGATTCAAACTATTTTGAAAAATAATTTATATAAATATAAAATCCAAATAATTGTCCATGCATAAAAATCAATGGAATTTAAGATGTTGTAATGAAAAAAAAATTGAAACTAATTCCCGGTTTGATGTGTTTTAAAAATGTACAGGCCATTTCTGGGCAAACCGAATGAAACTCTCATCGTCTTGAAAGATTTGCAGCCCAGCAGGGCCGATAAAGCAAGTAGGCCTTGTTTGGGTATTTCTTTAAAAAAAATAGAACTGGGCTAGCCATTTTCATCAAGAAAAAAACACAACTGGGCTCATGATGTGGTAAACATAAATAAAACCCTGGCTAGACGGGCCACAGCCCCCGCACGGCCCCGTTGTTACCCTGATACGTCGCTAAAACTAGTATAAATAACAACTGCTTGTTCCTCAAAAATACTGCGCGACTTGCTGGGTCCCTGGTGTCAGCCACTCATAGTGTAATTCTCTCGTGTATTGACTACGTTGACAATGGTGTGAGCCCCAGATGTCCAACCATTAGGACTAGGAAGAACCATATTTTTGGGCTTGTACTATAGAGGCACTTGCTTGCCTACTGCCATGACGCTGGTGGGTCCCTACTGTCATCCTCTCCACGTACAGTCATCTCCTTGTTTCTCTCGGTTGTTGACGATGTTGACAACGCAAGAGGGCGGTGCACCGCGCACGGTGAGCGAACTAAGGCCGCAAGGCCGAGGATGATGGTGATGCCTCTAACGGAATGAACAGGAGCCGTTGAAGATGCGCTGGTCCAGTCACATGCGGAGGGGAGTACGAGGGTTGACTGGTTCGGGCACAGGTGCGTGTTGGGGCTGACGTCGCCGAAGTATAACAGGACGTGTGGGGGAATAGAGGGAGGGACTGGCCAACGTTGGAGGGTACGTACAGTAGGGCGGTGGACGCGCAGCCAGCCATGGGAGGCGGGAGCAGGCGGAGCCGATGGGGTGGTTTGGTTTGGGCGGCTGGAGGAAGAAGAAGACAAGAGATAGAAGATACACGACAGATGTTGGATGTCAATCCAACCATTGGTAGGCAGAATCGTTTGTTGACTGGCTAGTAAGTCGACACCACCTTGGATAGACTATTTCCTCGCGGGTCCCAAATGTCAGAAACCAAATTTGTCATGGTCATGTAGCCTTTCCTATGAAAATTTACAGCCCATTTGATGTGCTAGTTCGAAATAAGTTTGTGGGTGCTAGTGGGGGCTAATCACTTGGCTTCTGTAATGCACAGTGAGCTCAAGCAGCCGGCGTGAGTGATGTTATTTCCCTTGGTTGTGATTTGTTAAAATATTTCACTCTAAATTAAACGAATGGCAAGCCATTTGCCTTGTTTCAAAGAAAATATGACAATCATAGCCGAGTTGAAAAGGGCAGGAACATCTAACTCCAGCTTACAAACTGTACAAAAGCACGAGGGTTGATTGTTCATCATGTTTACAAAAAAACCAGATTGAAAAGGGCAACAACATCTAACTCCAGCACTATTTTCGGCAGTCACAGTCAAATGGATCGGTCAGGTCCAAAGAATGAACATCCTGGGTCGTAAAATTTACTGGATTATGACCACAATATGTTGTAAATAGAAGCCAGGCACGTTCAGAAGCTCTTTTGCCCACCTGAAACTCCTTTTTTTGCTCTTCGACATACCCATCCGTCAAAACCATGTTGCTGATAAACTTAAGCCTGATGGACAATAGTAACCTCGCATTCAGCAGGAAGAATGTGTCAAATCTTGTGTTTGCACGGTTGGCTACATATCGTTCTAGCGTTACTGTCTTCAATCGAATCTCATGAGAAGTGAGAAAATCCTGATGCTTACGAATCCACCGATTGGTTATAACTTTCTTACCCCGTCCTGTTGCCTAAATAGACATGAAGATTGAAAACAGTTAAGGTCTAAAAGAAGAGTGTCGAAAGAGCAACAACTGAATGGTTCTAGTACACTATGTGCAGGCTTCCAATGTGCGTGAAATTATCACCTTTATATACAACTTGTCTAGACATGGAAAGTGTTGCAGCAAGCCAATAATCTTGTTCAAATCAAAACTATTCATTTGGATATATAAGATCTTGACAGAATCCAGCACCATTGATAGGTCATCCATGGAGAAACTCTTCATTGAGATAGAACATAATATTAGTACAAAATGTGTACTCCAAGATGATATATAAATTATGCACAGAAATTTAAAATGCAGCTTATGGTTACAAGTGTAGATGATAATATAAAGTACCTAAAGAACTGTGGAGCCAAACACCATATTGAAATGAGCACAGAGATCATGTATTACACCCAAGGTCTCCAGTTTAGGTGCAGAGAGGACGGTTATTTGCAACGGTGAATAACTAGAATCAAGGATCAACCTTTGAAGTGAAGGGGCATCTTGGATGATGAGCTCCCTTCCGTCAAAAGAAATTCCAATTCTTACAAGGTTAGGCAACTTTATTTGGAGACAACCGATTCTAACTGTGAAAACAAGCACCAAGCACTCCAGCGCAGGGCAACTGTAGTGGATGATGATGTGCAATGAGGCCTCCAATATATGAACCCGCACAAGTGAAAGTTTCTTGAGAAATGGGAGTCGAAGGTTTAGTACCGGATTGTCTGGTTGGTAGCACAGCACAAAGGTGGCGGTGTGGAGAGGGGAGGAAAACTGCGAGATGGACATCGGTGCTGAGGGCACAAGTTCATGGCGTTCGGTATGTGGTATGTGATTTCCAGGGGAATAGTAGAACTCAAGCAACTGTAGTTCTGTGAATTCAGGGGATTTCAGCCAAGCGTGCACCGTGCAGGGCATGGTATGCTTGCTCAGGTAGCATGATGGGATGCAGAGGTTTTGAACGGAGCCCTGGTGGGAGGAGATGATGGCTCTGGGGATTTTAAAATCATTGAAGAGAGATAGCTGACGATAGTTGAGATTAAGGGGCACGGCGCGCCATAGAGGGCGCCACCGAATTGATAGGACTTCGGTGCGGCAGCAATCCTTGGTGGGGAGAAGCGAGATGATCTCCCCAAGGACGGCGTCCGAGAGATCGCTGATGCGGTCCACCCGAGATTCTACGGGTTCCTGGGATCCGGTGGGGGCGGGGTCGCCGCTTCTCCCCACGCTGCCGGGTGCAGGATCTACAACAAGCATCGCCGCTGGCGGGAGACTCATCTTCTTGGCGCTGGGGTCAGCCGACTCCATTTTCCTCGAGGGCATCGCGTCGCGCTCACGGATTTGAGCAGAGTAACGAATGACGAGCCTAGTTGTAGTGCGAGCGAAGAAGAAGGGGAGCTGGGGGTTTTCTATAGGAGTGAGGAAGAAGGGGAGCTGGGGTTTTCTGTAGGAGTGAGATGAGGAATTTGGGGGTACGAGTGGAGCGAGCTGACTTGAGGTGGGTGGGAGCGAGGAGGAAGAAGAGCACCCAGGTTTTGTCTTGGGCCTAGAGAAACAATTACTACTAGTACAGGGAGACACTCTACAGCTACCCAGAAAAAGAATTACTACTAGTACAGTGGAGACACTCTACCGCTTCTGTCTCCTCCTAGGTCATTGAAACGTCTCCCTCTACTGAATGTCGTTATACTTTTGTTCACTGACATGCGGGCCATGCAGCGCGGGCCCAAATGCCATCCACCAAATTATAAGGAAGTATGCAGGCGGAGAGTCACCCCCGTCGTAGCGCAGCAGTAATGAGCCGTCGTATCACAAAACCCCACCTTCCCGCAGTCTAAGTTTGACGGACGAAGCAACCATCATTTCACTCTTCGCTGAATCCCCTTCTCCCTCACCGTCTTCAAGAAAGGCAACACTCGCATCTGCCACTGTTCTTCTCTCCCAACGAAGGGAAGGTAAGACGATCCGTGATGTTGATATATTTTCGTTCAGAGAAAAAAAATAAATTTTGCAAAGTAGTAACCGATCCTCACTCTCTGTTTTGTTTCATTGTCATTGTGATTGTGTTTTCCTTTCACTAGTCTCCTAGTATTCGTCAGTTTCATGATGGACCAGGGAGAACCAGGCAAAGATCTGCCAATATTGGAGCAGACACGGGAGGCTAATCCCCATGAGACAGAGAGCTCCAAGAAGATGGAGGCAACCACTGAGTCGACCCCAGATACGCTCACGGCCACTACTGAGATGGTCAACGCCCCATTTGAGGTT
>NC_041391.1:70777622-70789158 GCF_002162155.2 Triticum dicoccoides | reverse complement strand
CTTTGCCGATCTCGATTGTGGTTTTTCATCTAAGTATGTGGCGAATTTTTATAGAAAAGGAAGTATGTGGTGATTAATAATGCAAAATTTTATTAGCTTCAATGCCATGCTATACATAGTGGTTTAAATAACTTGTATTTATTATACTGAAAAGTAATTCAGAATTTGTTTCTGTTTCAATTAGAGCCCTGATGCAGAGAAGGATTGTGTGGTTGTGCATGTCACTCGCTATGGGGCGGACGACCTGAATATACACACTGGGAAAATAGAGTTCTTAGGCTGTTGGATCCTGGAAGCCATTTGCGGTTATACCAATGAAGAGGTGTATTCCAGCCTCACTGTTGTCAGGCGTGTTGTCCAGGGTGTACTGAAGCACAAGAAGTTCAAAGCTACTCCTTCGTTTGTGAGGCATACTGTTCTTGTCAAGCTTACGCAGGAAGATGACGTGGCATGCCTCCACAAACAAGTTTATCAGTGGCAAGGCCACAAGGTTGTCTTCATGAAGGTTCACAGGATTGAGCTGCTGCGGGACGTCCTCGATGATGTTCATGGCAAGGTCCGTCTTGTGTCCAGCCCAAATTAGATCGAGGCATGAAATAGTTGCCCCAGCTAGTGTTTAATAGTAGTTTGGATTGTGGCTAATTATCCAAACCTTGCCTATTATCGACCCCTCTGGGGCTAGTACTCTATTTGAATCCGTCTATGTGAATTGCTGCTACTTTTTTATGCCCGTGAATCATGTGAGAACCATCATAATTGTTGCCGAAATAGATGCGTCCTCACTAGTTTTTTCATGAATATGGCATGGTAAGACATAAGTTGTCATGGTTTATCATACGAGCAGTGTGTGTTTTGATGAAATAGAGCACTCGTTCGAGAACCGTGCATTGACGTATACATAAGTACTTGTAAACACTGTTGGTGCTACCCCACTTGTAAGCAGTTGTGCAAAACACGACACATTGGCTCAGCTCACTTCAACACTAGGCTATCAACCAGCTAACAATCAACAATCTGCTGTCTGACATATAAGCAACTATGTATCTTGTTACAGTGGTTCATGCAGTTAATTGAGGCCACAATGTAATTAATTCCAAACATTCAACGCTAGTCCAGCGCTCATGTGGAACACTCACATTAAACTCGTCTTCATAAAAATCTTGAAAAGCATAAGTTAAGCAGTTTTATACATCTCAATGATTCATAGAACATAACAAACATATACTAGTTCACAGCAAAAGACAAAGTTGTGAGAAGGTTTACAAATCGGGAAAAAAGAAGCAAGGCTTCTCTGAGCAAAGGGCCTCTCGGCAGGCTTAAATTTCCTGGAGTTCACTCTGGTTTTTTCTTGTTGCCACCATCCAGGGTTAGGTTCTCTCATTCCAGAATAACCAATTATAATTGTGGTCTCAGCTGGAATGCTGAACTGAACCATGCAGTGTACTGACCAGGTGAAATTCTTGTGCATTCCACTAAATTTAAGCGCCGCTATTTGCAGAAATAAGCATATCACAATGCCTCTTGTCCATGCACCTGTCCAAAAAACCATTGTGCAGCCGTGCCAGCTAGTCCTTGGTCCATGGACGAACTGGTAGAAAGTGCATTCCGGACTAGGATGCAGTTGTTTTCGCTCGTCCCTGCACTTCAATCAGGAAGTAAAACGTACGAATCAGCTTCTTTTAGATTGCGTTGGTCATTCTACCTTAGTGACTACCAATGTAGGGATACCTTGAAGATGGGAGGTTAGACGACGACAACGAGGGATAGCCATCTCATTTTGCGCAGTTGTACTAAAACTCAGGTGTGTGCTTTTGATTGTGCGGATAGAAACGATACGGAGACAGACATCCCGAAACAATATGGAGACAGACATCCCTGTTTGCGCAAATACGAGATACGGTTATTTAAACAGTAACAGATATTACTACTTTCCCCGTTTCCTCTTAGAACCAAGTCCTAGATTCATGCTACAGCTTTCCCACTTTCTTCCCTGTTTGAACCAACACTTTGAGTTGACTGTATGAACTAGCTTTACTTCTAGTAATAGTAGAAGTCTAGGTGGCTTTGGAACAGCGGACGGAAGTAGAAAGGATCCACACGAAGGGGGAAGAGCTGGGGCAGTAGAGCAAGGCAGGTTTCGAAGGAATATATACCCGAGGGTCGTCGGCATGTGGCAAAGACGGCGTCGGGAGGCCGCATCTTGGCCACAATACCGCAGGGAGGAAGAAGGGGTCGGAGGCCCTCCCGAGCCGGCGCTCTCTCGGAGGGAACGGCACGGCCGTCGATCAGGACGCGCGGGCAGCCATTGGTCTCCTCCCTCGCCGCCGACGACAGCGTGAGCAATGCACCTACACCCCCTGCCCCGGTCAAGGTTGTCCGGCCGGATTTGTGACCAGCCGTGAGCTGAGAGAGAGAGTGTGGCCACCTATGTCTTGCTTAGATCTGGAGAGCATGAGAGAGGGAACGAGAGGAACCCTAGTAAAGCAAGCGCTAAGGCTCCTGCTTTTATATATAGTGGAGTGATTTTGTTGTACCGGCTTCAAAAAAATGCGCTCCTACGTGTACCCGTGAGTGGGTGTGAGAGAACTAGTGCGTGCGTGCACCGCTTCTCTTCGTGAGAGTACAATATATACTATGCCCAAAGAACGTTCGCCGCAAGAGTAATAATATAAGTGTGTGACGTGTGAGCTAAAATAAAATGTGTGCACCGTCTTTTGTTTTTTAGAAGTTCTGAGGGTAGGGTGTGAAGAGCACATATGTGCGTGACATCTACCTATAGATAGACGATGGGTGCCACGTGCGAGTCTGCAAGAGTACTCGGGAGAGTTGTGACTCGTGAGGGTGCGTGTGCATGAGAGAGAGGGGGCACGTATCAATGCAATGCATGTGTCCGTAAATCATTATCTGACAAACATTCGCCACAAGCCTTTTCCTGATGAACGTCGTAAGAACCGTTAGATCGGCATCCGACAGTGTCAGTTTTGCCATGTCATTTAACAGAACAGCCGCTCCCCCTACACACAAATCTTCCACGTGAGTGTTAGCAACTTCCGTATGCTCCCTCCGTTCTGAAATGCAGTGCATATAGCTTTATTGAAAATTAGAACCTCCCAAACTTTTACCGAGTTTTCGTGTACCAAACTGCACATGTAGAATACCCTGTATATATCATTTCATTCATCTTCGAGAGGTAACTATAAAGATGGGTGAGGAGTCTACAAAGAAAGACCATCGTATCACCCGCAGCAATTTCAACCATCCTTTAGTGTCGAGGAATATCATAGGAACTCTATATGATATGATTTTTATAGGATTTTTTTACTTTAGAGCCAATTGGTTCGTAGGAATAGATTCATATACTCTACATTTCAAAGGAAATAAACATGATACCATTTCTATAGCTTTAGAGCCACTTGGTTCATATGAATGGATTCCTATACTCCCTTAATTTCAAAGGAAAGTAAACATTAGCATATATTTAATAGAAAAGTTCCTATGATATGAACCAAATTACATCTCTTTACTAATCCCTCCTCATAGCAATTGAGATACATGTCTTCTCTAGATTCAATAGAAAAGTTCCTATGATGTGAACCAAATGACATCTCTTTTCCAATCCCTACTCATAGGAATTGAGATCCTCCATGTCATCTCTTTCCCTACAGCTTCCATGTATACATCTTCTATTCCTAAATAGATAGTACAACCCACTAGTAGCTTTTTTCCAAAACATGCAACTATGGCACAAGAACTATATAGTGTGCCAATAACTTTGAAAGATGGTCGCTGGATGAAGCTAACCCGACAGTGCAGAGATGGGCAAATGCAAGCACTACTGGCCGTTGGATATCATCAACATTCCACCAGATCTGCCACATGTACAATTTAGAAGACTCCATGGTTGAACTTAAGCATAATGCACAAACCTCAAAACACAAGCACTTCTCCTTTGTTCTAGAATCTTCTGTATCATAATTGATTATTATTTTCTAAATGAATTTCCATTGTTTGTTTTTTACTTTATGATTTACAATGCACAACCCCATGAATCTTAACATTTTTATAAAACTAATTGATTTTGAATGAGATGAACTATAAGAACTAAACGAACATCTACATCATGCATATATGACTCAAAGCTTTACATGCTATAGTGTGTGTTTATTCATAATTTGGTTTCAAAATCTCATGCGTTCAATACATGTGTACCTTACTAGTTTTGAGTAGAGTAGCAAATTTCACGCGGCCCCGGGTAAATCAAAATGTAGGGCCCATGCATCATTGCCTTTCGGTCGAACCTACGTCCACAATGTTTTGTACGTGCTATATCTCCACTGGTCCCCGAACCCAAAATGATGCCTCGTTCCCGTAAAACCAAGAGACCCACACGTATTTAAGGTGTCGACTCAATCCCGTTTACTACGCCGTGGCCCCGCACGCTGTAGTACTCCTACAAACCCTACCGCCGCACTCATCATCGGTTTTATTCAAGAGGACGAGGGAGAAGCCGATTTGTAGTGGAGGCGCTTTCAAAAAAAGGATATGTAGTGGAGACCCCTACCCTAGGGTGCCCTAGGTAGCTGCTGCACGCATCATTGTTTTCTCTTTTCTTTATGCTCTTGCGCGCTAGAGTGAAATGATGGCTGCTTCGTCCGTCCATCTTAATGCGGGAAAGGTGGGGCTTTGTGATTTGACCCCGCATCGCTCATTTTCTACTATTGCGGCGCTACGACCGGGGTGCCTCCAATTCCAACCGCTGCTCCAAACTATAATTTGGTGCATCGCACGTGGAACAAGACGGTGGATGAGCCACATGTCTGCCAAACGGGTCCTGTTAAGTGTGTCGCCATTTCATGTGCGGACTGACCCTGCTTGAGTTGCTACGCCAACACGACAGGAGCAGCCTACCACTTGGTTTTGCTCCTTGGTGAATCCCGACTATATTGAACTAAAAAGATACATGCTGAACTACCCTCTCCGTCTCGGTTTTTTATTTGTAGGCGTCTCGGTTTATTGGGCCTGCACGTAGTTCTAGGTCATCCATTTGACTAACTAAATATGAGTTACTATGTCACAAAAAGTATATCATTGGATTATTATTGGTTGTTATGTGAAGAAACAAGAAATGAGGTAGAAGTTAATGCACCATGCCTTAGTATTTTCGGATTATTTGGTTTTTGTAAGATGACTTACTCACCTAGACAGAGGGAGTAGTTGTATTTAAAAGTCGAGGGCGGGGCTTTTCCTGTGCGGTAGGCGGGGCAGTTCCACCTAGTCGGTTCGACAGAGACACGAGAAGACGGGGGAGTAGGCTGGTGCAAACGTAGGGCTGTGTGATTTGATAGCGAGTTACTGTTGGACAGGTGGGGCCTCGTGATTTGACTTGCCATTATCATTTTAACTGCGGCGCTATGACCGGCGTGAGTCTCCCGATTCCTGACCACCTCCATACAGGTGCCTCTCCCAATGCTCCACCATGTAGTAGTAGAGGCTGGCTCTTGCATGAGAACCCACTTCTCCACTTTTTCCTTGCCTCTCTTTCCTCCACATATGCAAAAATGCCATGTAAAGCGCACTATTGTACTTACTTGCTCCTACATGTGCTTAAGCTTGCCACATAGGCATAAAGTCTGATGTGGCAAGTTAATCAAGAAGAGAGAGTCTAGTTTGGTGGCCCAAGTAAGAAACGGTGCTAAGCACGTGTACCTAGGTGAAAAGACAATTTTGAGTCTATAGCTAATTAAATGAAGCAAACTTAGCAACACCATTTCATTGGAAGAGGTCACTCCTTGGCAAATGCAATAAATACTAGTACTCCCTGTGTCCCATTATATAAGAACGTTTTTGACACTACACTAGTGTCAAAAATGTTCTTATATTATGGGACGGAGGGAGTACGGAGAAAGAGATAGAGAGGAGTAAAAAAATACACTTATAGCCAACCTTGTTGTAGTATGAGTGACTAAGTGATGACTATGTATGACATGCCAACATCAGATAGCCTAACGCACCATGTTAAATCTCCAAGGGCGCGACCGCGCGAGCGACGTGACGATCGTGGTAGGCACGACCATGATACGGCCTGCTGGCAGCCCTTGGATCTGAGATCAAACGGTTGCATGCTAAGTTGCTGAAAATTTTAAGAATAACCCTCCAGGATAGGATATTCACCCATAGGTCTACAATCACGCTATGCAACCGTTCGATCTCCGATCCAAGGGCTCTCGGAAGCCCGTATCATGGGAGAATGGAAAGCCACTACCCTGCCGTTCGCACGCTAGCAGTTCGCTCCTACTCGTCCCCGCACGTCCATTAATACTACGGCAGTTCGCTCCTAGTCATCCCGTCCATTCACATTACGGCAGTTCCACTAATCCTAACCCTCCTCCCAAATCCATGGCATCCCAAATCTCCCTGATCGGCGGTGAGTACAAGGTTAGAACCATCACTGGCAATGAGTTCGATGTCATCTACACCCGTACTTCCGCGATGGTGAAAGGATGCCTTTCTCGCTTCAGACGCATGTTCGAAAACTCACATGATGAGTGGGTCGCTGGGCTAGATGTTGATTACACCACAGTCGTGGGACGAGAGAAGGATCTAAAGGATGAAGAGAGGAACAAGCCCGCCGTGATCCAGGTTTGCATACATAACGTTTGCTTGGTCTACCACATATGCCATGCCGACGTTGAGTGCCAGGATTTTAAGAACTTCCTCGAGGACAAAATAGTCAAATTCTTTACTGTAGACTTTAAGAACGACAAAGAAGTCTTGCGTCGGATAGGCCTCATTGTAGGCAACCCCTTCGACCTCCAGAACAATCGGCTGGTGCTCTCTCGTCAGCCTTCAATGCTGACCCTGGCAGGAGCCATGGTTCATCCTTCGTACGGTAAACTGGAGAAACCTCCATACACGTTTCATCGTCATGCATGGCAGAGGAATGTACTATATATAGACCACATCCAGTACGCTGCAATGGATGTCTACCTTTGTTTCAATATCTACAAGGGTTGGATGAAGAGAAACAGCCAAGTTGGCGGTTCAAGCAAAGAAGTATCGGCCAAGAGGAAGAGGGACAAGGACGAAGTCGAGGACGTGGATGAGGACTCCGAGTAAGGTGGCAGTGTCGTTGCTCATGGTGGTTCTAAACTTCTAATGCAGTGTCTACCGGATTATTTGCATAGTTTAATTTCAGGTGTGCTTAGTTTAATTTGAGGGGTGTGTTATGCTGATCCCCCAACAGAACTATGTTATGTTTCTTCTCGGTACTTTAACTCTTCAGTATGTACATACTAGTACTAGTATTTCTTTAATAGAATTTAGCACCCCAATTAAGCACGTACTAGCTTTTTGAATAGTACTATATGCATAATTTGGAGACGAGCGCTCTCTATATGTACCATCTTTTTTTACATTTCAATTTTTGCTCCATGGCGTAATCCATCGATAGTGGAGTACTATTGTACAAAAGTATACATTTTTTAAAAGGCTAGCATACTGTTCATCATATATATATATAATAGCCAGGTAAATTCTCAACCTAGAATGACGTGCATGCCATGTAGTAAACCGATCCGGAGGAAGTATAGTAAAAATGAGGTGATTTTACCGAGCGATCGGCGGGGGAGCATGGCCTATCATGCGGTCCCACGTATCATGATGTACCAAGGCGATGCGCGTGTCCCTCTTGAGGCAGAAGCAATACTAGTATGTTGTTTGAGATGATGTCGAATCAAAGTGTGAAATAATGGTTGCTTCGTCCGTCTGGGAAGGTGCGGCATTGTGATTTTACGTCTCATTGCTCATTACTACTACTTGGCCGGTACGAGTGGGGTGTGTCCCCCCTGCTGTTCTGCACTGTTATTTGGTGCTTGACACGTCGACCCGGTTGCTATATGTCCCACATGTCGGTGACAGGAAGTACAGAATTCATGAAAGGGAGCATCGACGGGGGAGTATACTACATAATTCATGAAAGGGAGCGACTTAGTTTTGGAAAAATCCGTTTTTACGGAGTACTTACCCACTAGGGTTTATAGGGCTCATCTAAAAAACATTCATTTTTCCGTTTGATAAGTCTCAATTCTACTATACTAGTAGTAGTACCATTACATGTTGGATTTCGAGGTGCGTTAGATCACCCGACGCAAGCAGTGTCAAGAGGAAACTAACCAATGCATGTACAAGTTCATGGAAATTTAGTGGTCATTCATGCATTCGTTATAATTAATGCCTCGGTAAACATAACTTCTTGAGAAAAATGAGCGTACTGTGCAAACTACGAAATTAATTCGACCACTCACCGTCTACATTGGTTGAACAGATTTTGAAATTGAGCCATAAACTAGAAAGGATCGATTACTATTTGGGGCCTTGTATAGATGCAAAATGTATTTTTTTATAGTGGCCTTGTATAAGTAAATGGAGGGAGTACTAACAAAAGTACGTACGTAGTAGGGACGAGGAGTAAACGGAGGGAGTAGTAAAATTTTCTCCTCGTGCTACGAGCCACCGCGCGCGTAGGCGAGGGAGCGGGCGTAAAGGCGTATAGTAGTAGTAAGCTTCACCTCATCCTGCGAGCCACCGCGCCTGTGGGCGGGGGAGACGGCGTACTAAGCAAGTTTCTCCTCATTCTGCAAGTTGACGGGACACATCAAAAGTACTCCGGTGTATAGAGCCTTGCCTCTAAGGTAGACCCCACATGGTTTGCCTCTTTTTTTAATTTAGCATAACGCGTCCAGTCGCAATTTGTTTGTTCACCCGTGGTAGACGATCCTCCCTCCACCAAGTGGACAACCAGTACACGTGCCAAATTACCACGTGGGCTGGCTTTTTCGTACTGAAATGAGATCCACCGTGTACCCGCGCGGGTGTGGTTGGGAAAGAGACGGGAGTACGTGCGCCGTGCGTGCACCTCTTTTCTTAGTGCATGTCCCCCACCTACGTGGGTGTGTGTGAGAGAGATACAAACCTAGACATAATGCGCCGTCCATCCCCATGCCTCCGCCCAGTCCGACCACCAGTCACCACCACGGCACCACGCCCCACTCCTCCTCACCTTATCTCTCATATTTCTCCCTCCATTTTTATATACAAGGGGCCGCTATCAAAATTACAATTTGCAGATATACAAGGCCACTAACACTAATCGATGCAATATTAATGCTGTTTGCCTCGTGGTACTAGCAAAGGAGGACATTAATTATCCCTTGCATGCATGCGGGAGTTTGTAAAAAAATCCATCTTGATGTTCCGTGCAATGCACGGGCATCTTGCTAGTCCATGAAAACGACACATGGCAAAATTCCACGGCGAACGAGGAATTTGAATCTATTGGGAGGGGCTGTTTGGATCTTGCCCGGGGTAGCCAAAATATTAGCGACCCTTTTGTCCACCGGTGCCTTTGCCACCGATGAACGAGGAATGGCTCGGGTGCTCATGCTGTCATGCATCCTCCAGCGCGCACGTTGGAGACGAGCTCGCACGAGCCGTGTTTTTTTGTCCCACAACGCCACCCGAGCCGCTCGCAGACCGACCGGCGACCCGCAAATTACGCCATCCAACCGTAGCCGCACACATTATGACAGCAACTCAACCAACCGGACGAAATTCACGCAAACACGTAGACAAACTGATATTTCATATAAACAACAACAGAAATCATATAAAATACCGGATTTTCACACAAACATGATGGATTTCATTACATTCAAATGAACTACGCGGTGCTAGTTCTGGACAGCACAGGTATATAATACCTGGCCTTAATGGTCGCCCGCCGATCGATTTGTGTTCCTCATGTCCGGCAGCACGATCACCGGACTGCCGGGAGCCCCGGAGGTATATGCTTCAGCGCAAAGGATGGCACGCTTCCCCACTGCCCAACTGATCATTGGCTGGTGCCGAAGATGATGGTGGCCGGCACCGGTTCGAGTTCATCACCGGCCACTACTTTGCCATGGCCGGCACTGGCTCGAGTTCATCCTAACATACCCCTCTTCCGTGGAGCCCATGCGGGGTCGACGAAGGTCCTCGCAACAAAAGGATCCAGCAAGACACCTGCTATGTACGCCGGCGTCGCCTCCGCGGTGGCCTTCGTGGGACCCAAGCGGCGGCGGCCTCCCGTGTTCTACTTCTCCTCGATGATGGCGGCGGACGCGAAGGCACTGGCCACCGACTCGTCACTCTCCGCGCACCCGGCTTCTGTCGCTGCTTGCATGGCGCGGTCGCTGGCATGGGAGTCTCGGCCACAGAAACGGGAGACGCGGTACGAGGTGGCGATGTCGACGGCAGCAACGACGCACGTGCGCTGCTCCTCGTCGAGCTGGCCTGGAGCGGCGAGTTGCTGAACCGCGCGCCGTCTTGGGGCGGCAACTGGCTCCGTCGGGCGAGGGAGGGAGGTGGATCAGCGAGCTGCATAGCTCGTATCCGACGGGCTACCCAGCCGGCTTGGATGCAGAATAACTACTCTTCGTAAGCCATTGTAAGAGTGGACAAAATGGTGGTGGAGATAGGGGAGCGGCGGAGGTGTGCAATTCTTGGCCGCCGTTTGGCCTCATTTATATAGGAGATTAAATAGATGGCGGATGGGAGGAGCTCGGCCGGCGTTGCGTTTAACGCTGGCCCAGTCATGAATGGACGTGTGTCCAGAGTGGGTTTCTCGGCTTCCACATGGGCGGGTTTCATGGAGGCGTTTGAATGCGGCACGGAGGCATGTTCAGCCGGGCGTGCCACGAGTGGCGCCCTCGACTCTGACCTAGGACACCGCGTTGTTCTTCCACTGACGTGTGGTCTCTTTGGGTGCATGGCCTGCATGTTAGTGACCCAACACAGGTAGCGCACAGCAGAGGAACCTTTGGTGGGCCATGGCGGTCAGAAGCGGGCATTTCATAAACCGATGATTGTTCATTGAGTGTGACATCATCTTTTTCATGTAGTTAAGCCTACTATGCTGATAGCCCGTTCGATACATTGTGATTCATAAAGACCGATGCAAACATCAATGTTCTGCTTATCACAGATAAGATTGATTAATACCCGTAACAATCCATGTCCTTAACAAAGGGTGCATGCACGTATAGGTTGAGCGTGTGTCTTGCGTCGTGTGCTATGTGCATGCAGACGTGTGAGTGTTACGTGCGTGCAAGGCTGCGTTTCAGTGTTGCATGCATGGGTGCGTACGTGCGTGTGTTCATGAGTGCATGTGTACGTGTCAGTGTTGCACGCCAGCATGCATGCGTGTGTACGTTACGTGTATGTGTCAGTGTTGCACGCCTACATGCGTGCGTGTCTTGCGTGCGTGCATGTGTACGTGCGGGGTGAGGCTACACGTCAGTCGACTGACTTTTTCATCTTTGGTCATTAGATTTTCCAGCCGTTGGATACGAAATCAAGGGCCTCCAGTTTATCATCAAACTCCACCCCCCTGAGCCGCCAGCCACCACCGGCCGAACCGCCCGCCCCCGCCGCCCGCGGCTGGTCCGCCCTCCCCGAAACCACTCCCCACAGCCGCTCCGCCGCTGCACCGGCCATCCCT
>NC_041391.1:70763811-70777410 GCF_002162155.2 Triticum dicoccoides | reverse complement strand
GGGGATCCCCACCCCACCGCCCAATGAACGCCCCTCCAACCACCTGTGACTGCCAACCAGAGGTCTCATGACTTCCAATACCCACTGACCACTAGTTTAGTACCATTTCTGTCCTTCATATACGCGCTGACGGGTGGGACCTATGGTAATGTGCGCTGCTGAATGTGGACAGTTTGACTGGTCAATTGATCATGTTATCAACAAATTACGGAGTTGTATGGTGAGCCAGTGACCGTATGATCACCCTAAAATGTACTCCTATTTTATTAACACAGTACAGACTCAAACTATCATTTCTTTCTTTCATATACGGGCTGACACGTGGGCCCCACGGTTACGCGCCCCGATGGTGCAACACTAGTTGTGCCGTTTGACTGGTCAATTGATTGTGTCATCAACAAAACATGGAGTTGTACGGGTGAGTGAGTGACAGTATAATCATGACATGTATTTGTTTAACACGGTAAAGACGCAAGGGCTCGTATATACGCGCAAGCACTCACCGCTATAAGCACACACGCGCGAACCCTACCCCTATGAGCACCTTCGAGAGAGTGGGCCAGCATATATGATCTTGAGATTTTACGAAGTCACCATAGGTGCCTCGTAGTCGAGTGGAACGTCTCCTCCCACTAAACGTACATCGCCGGAAAATACTGAAATTAACACAAGATAAATGCGAGCACTGGGACTTTAACCTTGGTGGTCTTGAGAAACCACTGTCCTCTAACCATCCAACCACATGTTGGTTAGCACAACAAAATGTATGTGGTGACCGTGATGAGCTTATTCTGAAGTCCAGTGACCATATCGTGCTTTCGCTTCAAATACAATGACCGTAAGTGTCTTCAACAAAATACGATGCACGCATCAAATGCAAAGTCCGTCAGTGTCATCAACAAAATATGGAGACGTATCGTGAGCTAGATACCGTTGTACTATTGTAAATGCTTATTTTCTTAGTGGCCGATTGCGTGTGTGGTGTGGTGGGCACAGCATTTCTAGTTGTGGTGGGTCAACATGAAGACTCATGGGTCGGTTCCATCCTGCGCCACATATAGGTTGGACCGAGACGTGTTATACGGAGACCCATGTGGAGGACTCGGCGTACAACATGAAGCTACCAGAGTCGCGGAGGACTCTATCCCCATTGGTGATAAGCCGACTATATATGATTTGTAACCCTAGGCCCTTAGTATGTTATACAAGCTTGGGGCTAGTTCGTCGATAGTATACACACACACACAATGCATGGTATTCACGTGTACTTTGTACACACCCCTATCACTTATATACAGTACCAAGAGTAGGCTCTTTCTTCAACTGCAAGGGTCCGATCCGAACTACGGTAAAACTTTGCCTCATATTACCATCCAGCCTAACAGCCAAGGATATCCTACCGAATGATATGATGAAATCATATCTGCCAACTACTATTAGAGAGGTGTATCGGGGGGGGCAATGTGTGCGAGAGAGGCCTAAAGGTAATGTGCATGCGGGAGATACGTAGGCACATATATGTGTGTATAGAGGGCTAGTAGAGACCGTGCATGTGTATATATGCATGTGAGAGAAATAGTGTTTTCCAACTGAGATTAGTGAAAAGAGTGGTACATAGTAGTCAGAAAGAGAGAGAGAGAGAGAGAGAGAAACAGAGAGAGCATGTGCGTGAGACACCCCGACACCCTAAGAGAGATTGTGAGCATGTGTGAAAGAGAAATGTCGATGCATATAAAGTGTGTGCACTTATGCGTTAGATAGAGAGATATATAACATGTTTGTGAGAACGGGGCGAGGCATAGTGCATCTACGTGTAAAAGGCGGTTCTACGCATTAAATTGAAATATAAATGGCATTATTATATTTGGATGAGATCATGAATTTTGCAAATTTGCGTATGGACAAAAATTGGTCTATCAGACACCCATACTCTATTGAATTCTAGCATGTGCATGTGTTTATTTCATATTATCGATCCCTAGAGTGAGAGCGGTTTGAAATACAGGCAATGGATGCTTTTGCAATTCATATATAAACATTAATTAGTGCACTCCATGTTGTTAGTGTGAAGCACTTTATACATTTGTCACTTGCATGGATACATTCCAAATTGCTAGCTACGAAATAAAATACATGTCGAATTCAACATAAAGGGGGTTTCGAAGATTCAAATTCATAGGAAGTGCATTCATCTATTTGAACCCGAGATAATGGCATTTGTAAATCAGATGTAAAAGGGGGCATCAATCTTTATTGTGAGTTTGAACATGCTATATATATATTCATACGCATATCTAACTTTTTTTTGCAACCAAGGAGATTATACCTGGAACCATGCATGAACTTAGGTAAGTTGCATATTTTTTAATATATACTCATGTACAATGTATATTAAAATGTACCCCCTCCATTCCAAAATAATCGTAGCTTTAGGATTTTCAAGAGTAAAGATTTGTGAAGTTTGAAAAATCCTGAAAGTTCAATTCAAGAGAACCGAAAACGTTAATGCTTCTGCTCCCAAATATTGAACAAAGCGCCAAATAGGCCTCTGGTCACCCGAAACCGCGCGAGATTAATGTTTTGGTGGTAGGAAATTACTGTCCTGACTCTGGCCTGTGTAGCCTATCTGCCCGATGTTCAAAGGTGTAAACCGGGGTAGGTTTGTAACTTCACCAAGACGCCAGTCTCAACCGCCTCTGAGAAGCATTCATACACCATGGGCGCCTAAACACCCATGCGCTCGGAGTAAATCTATCCCGCCCACATTTGGGACACCTGACATGACTGTCCTACCCCCAACCCGCAATATGTTCGAAATTTTAGACGGGGGCAAAGTTTGTAACTTTCCCCAAATTTCAAACAAGCGTGTCTCAAACCGAAACATTGTTCCCCCTTAGTTCCCCGCCTCCCTCCATTTCCCCATTCATACTCCATGGGTGCGAAAACGCCCTCTCCACCAGCCGCGAAACCCCAGCCTCCTCCGTCCTCCACCCCAGCGGCCAATCCACCGCCGCCCTCCTCCATCACGCAGGAGCCGGTACCCTGACGTTGTCATACAACGCAACCGCAACCGCAACGCCCTCAAGGACTTAGCAGCTGAAGCCGAGGCACAGCTGCCTCCACGACGCCGACGCCGACATGCGCCGTACCAGAACCACTCCGACCACGCCGTCCTGCGCCTCACTGTTGCGGCTCCACTGTCGCAACCGTCCACCACACCGGAGCTATTCCCGCTACGCCGTCGTTCGCCGCCTCGGATCTGCTTCCCTGCCACCGACAGACGGCCGCCGCACCACACTCAACAACTTGGCCATGGGTTCATCCAAGGCTGCACCGTCCTCCACAACTTCTGGTTTCCGGCGAACAACAAGATCGTCAAAAAAACAGAAGGAGGACACAGCACTGCCAGCAGAAAGAGGTACTCCTCTTCCCTTATTCGTGCAAATCTTACATCTCCGCTCACACCGTATTCATCCCACGAAAGAAACTAGTTGAGTGCTTCTTACTGCATCTTCTTCGTGATACTAAATGCACAAGGTTTCCTCCCTTTTACTATTTCACCTTAGCTAGAGGTCAGTAGCCCGCCTGGATTTCAATTCAGGGTCAGTCGAACCAGAATTAAAAGAAGCAGCACCCGTTTAGGCGCGCGGAGCACCTAGTCCTCCTGTTCCCCGGGGAAGCGGCGCATCAGTGTCTATCATAGGGGTGTGGGGTGCAAGAGCTGCTTGCGCCCGATCTGGAGGTCGGCGGGGCTTGAATGGATGGCTGGGGGGCGGGGCCTAGCACGGCAGTGCGGTGAGGTCAAGGGGAGGGCGCAGGCAGGGGAGGAATACTGAGCCGGTGGTCGCTGGCATTTCGAGGAAGATTTCCAACACTGACTGGCTGGAGGTAGATGAAGGCGATCTGCCCGTTCTTTGTACATCAGACGGTGCAGAAAAAAATGGACTGGCCTATTTGCTTTCAGTCGACTGTTATTTTCACAGAATCATGTAGTAATTGAGTGTGCCATGCATGTTGTAGAGCTATCATATGTCTCCCGTCATTTATTTCTCACCGACCTGCTATCTGCTACCTTTACATTGTACTAATTGTGCACACACTTCACCCATACTCACACTATAGTTTTTTTATGCATGGGTATTTCAGACTCTGACGCAGTGTTGATGAATGCAGAAAAGAAAAGACAGAAGTTGCTCCAGTGTAATTTGAAGATAGGCACGAAGCGTGTCAGCGCTCTAATGGGTGTAGTGTCAGCAGTTGGAGACAGTAAACGTAGCTCTGCAGTTGATGATCTCAATTGCCACACACAACCAGCCAAGGTGCTTGCTTTAACTTTGTGCTGTCAAATGTGGTTGCATGTTACATATGGTGTCTAGCTTGTATTGCTTCCAATTTGGTTAAATTGCATCTGCTTACTTTACACATTATACCTTTGATAATGACATGCCTTCCTGTTTTTGATACATACTACATAGGTCTATTAACCATGTTCGTACATCAAACTAATGCTCTTTTGTATCCCTCATCAATCACTTATGATGAGACAATCACCCGGGTGGGTTACTATGAGACGCCCTACTCGTTTAAAGAGTGCAGTGTCATCCTCCCCACATGATTCTCAAGAAACAACAAGGCTAAATAAAGATAGTCAACGTAGCTCTCTAGTTGATCACCGCAATTCCCCCACACCACCATCGCAGGTGCTTGCTCTTACTTGGTAGTGTGATATGTGGTTGCATGTTGCATATGGTGTCTACCTTGTAATGCTTCTAATTAGGGTAAATTGCATCTGCTTAGTTACCACATTATACATGTGAATATGACATGCCTTCCTGTTTTTGGTACATACTACGTCTTTCTATTAACCATGTTCTTACATCAAACTACTTTTCTTGTGTATCCCTCATCAATGCTCCTAATTTGTTAAATTGCATCTCCTTAGCTTACACATTATACATGTGAATATGACACGCCTTCCTGTTTTTGGTACATACAACATCTGCCTATCACACCATGTTCTTACATCAAACTATTGTTCTTGTGTATCCTGCGTCTATTGCTTATGATGAGACAGTCACGCGTGTGGGTTAATATGAGACGCAATACTCTTATAAAGAATGCAATTTCATCCTCTCCACATGATTCTCAAGAAACATTAAGCCTAAATGAAGATTTGAACATTGCTCTGTACCTGAAGACAACACTTCCCCTACACCACCATCACAGGTGCTTGCTCCAACTTCGCAGTGTGATATGTGGTTGCATGTTGCATACGGTGTCTAGCTTGTAATGCTTCTAATTAGGGTAAATTGCATCTGCTTAGTTTAAACACTATACCTGTGAATATGACATGCCTTCCTATTTTTGGTACACACTACATCTATGTGTTAACCTTGTTCTTACATGAAACTACCTCTCTTCTGTATCCTGCATCAATCACTTACGATGAGTCACCTTTATTTGTTGCGTATTGCATATTATTTCTAGCCTGTTGCCATGTATTGCTTCTAATTTGGTCAAATACATTTGTTAGGGCACCCTTTTAATTTGGCAGAATGATATTGGTTTCATCTTTCATATGGTTTCTAGCTTGCATCGATTCTAACAAGTTCAAGCACCTTGTGCTTAGTTTACACTTTATACATCATACATGTCACTATGTCACGCCGTCCTATTTTTCATACATATTCCATCCTCCTATCATGCGGCTGCCTTACATGAAAGTAGTGTTTGTCAGTATCATGCATCAATAAGTTCTGAAGAGAAAATTTTATTCCTCTTTCTTGTGGGTTTGACTTGACAAGGCAAAATCAAGAAAGAGGAAGGAAAAGAGTAAGGAAGGCGATGATGGTGGTCCTCTGCAGCAACGTAAACGGAGCATTTGTACCGACTCTCCTTGTACTGATAGTGCATTACATGGTCCAAGTCTCTGCTCCCCAACTCCACCATCCAAGGTGCTTGCTCTAACTTGGCAGTGTGATATCTGGTTGCATGTTGCATATGGTGTCTAGCTCGTATTGCTCCTAATTAGTTTAAACTGCATCTGCTTAGCTTACACATGATACATGTGAATATGACACGCTTTCCTGTTTTTGGTACATACTATATCTGTCTATCACACCATGTTCTTACATGAAACTACTCTTCTTGTGTATCCTGCATCAGTCACTTATGATGGGACACCTTTAAGTTGGCAGTGTGATATTGGTTTGCGTCTTGAATATGATTTCTAGCATGTATTGCTTCTAGTTTGATGAACGCCACCTATGACGAGACAGTTTTAACTTGGCAGAGTGATATTGATTGCACCTTCCATATGGTGTCTTGCAGTGTTTCTAATTTGTTGAAGTGCCTTCTGCTTAGTTACCACATCATAGGTGCGAATATGTCAAGCCGCCCATTTTTTCATACATATTCCATCCTCGTATCATGACTTTGCCTTTCATCAGAGTAGTGTTCGTTAGTATCATGCATGAATGAGTTCTGAAGAGTGAATGATATTCCTTTTTCTTGTCGGTATGACCTCACAATGCAAAATCAATAAAGCTAAAGGAAATTGGCAAGGCATTGGATGGTGGTGGTCCTTCCGAGCAACTGAAATGGAGGTTCTCTACAGATTCTACTCCGACATCCTCCCAACAAGATTCGCAAGACAACGCAAGGCTAGACAGTCAATGTAGCTGTGTAGATGATGAGCACATCTCCCCTACTACACCATCACAGGTGCTTACTCTAACTTGGCACTATTATATGTGGTTGCATGTTGCGTATGATGTCTAGCTTGTATTGCTTCTAACTTTGTTGAATTGCATCTGCTTACTTTACACATAATGCCTGTGAATATGACATGTGTTCCTGTTTCTACATCAGACTACTATTCTTGCATATCCCGCATCGGTCACTTATGATAAGGCACCTTTAAGTCGCCACTGTGATATTGGTTGTGTCTTGAAACGCCATACAGTTTGAACTTGGCAAAGTGATATTGGTTGCATCTTTCATATGTGTCTAGCTTGCAGTGCTTCTAATTTGTTGAAATGCCTTCTGCTTAGTTACCACATCATAGGTGTGAATATGTCACACCATCCTGTTTTTCATACATATTCCATCCTCGCATCATGTGTTTGCCTTTCATCCGAGTAGTGTTCGTCAGTATCATGCATGAATGAGTTCTGAAGAGCGAATTTTATTCCTTTTTCTTATCGGTTTGACTTCACAATGCAAAATCATTACAGCTGAAGGAAATTAGTCCGGAAGTGGATGATGGTGGTCCTTCGGAGCAACTCAAACAGGGGATCTCTAAAGATTCTACTCCGCTATCCTCCCAACAAGATTCGCAAGACAACACAAGGCTGGACAGTCAATGTAGTTGTGTAGATGATGAGCACATCTCCCCTACTCCACCATCACAGGTGCTTGCTCTAACTTGACACTATTATATGTGGTTGCATGTTGCGTATGATGTCTAGCTTGTATTGCTTCTAACTTGAATTGCATCTGCTTACTTTACACATAATGCCTGTGAATATGACACGTGTTCCTGTTTCTAGAACATACGTGTACATGATGAGCACATCTCCCCTACTCCACCATCACAGGTGCTTTCTCTTACATGGAACTGTTATACGTGGTTGCGTTTTCCATATGATGTCTA
The DNA here is from genome assembly GCF_002162155.2 of Triticum dicoccoides. Lineage (NCBI taxonomy): Eukaryota > Viridiplantae > Streptophyta > Magnoliopsida > Poales > Poaceae > Triticum > Triticum dicoccoides. The sequence goes on along the minus strand of NC_041391.1, from coordinate 70,769,756 downwards.
GTTTGTATTGCTTCTGATTATCTAGAATTGCATCTGCGTAGCTTACAACTTATACCTGCAATGATCACCTACCCATAAGACACATTTAACTTGGGACTGTGATTTAGGTTGCATCTTGCATTGTCTTCTAGCTTGTACTGCTTCTAATTTCTTGAAATGGCACTTACGACGAGACACTTTTTACCTGATAGATTGATATTGGTTGCATGTTCATATGGTGACTAGCTTTCATTTCTTCTAATTTTGTTGAAATGCCTTCTGCTTACTGTTTTTTCATACATATTCCATCCTCCTATCGTACGTGTGAATATGAAACGCTGTCTTTTTTTGTATATATTCCATCCTCCTATCCTGCGCTTGCCTCACATCAAAGTAGTGTTCGTCTGTATCATGCATCAACCAGTTATGCAGAGCTAATTTTATTCATCTTCTTGTGGTTTTGACTTCATAAGGCAATATCAGAAAATAGGAAGGAAAAGAGTAAGTTAGGGGATGTTGGTGGTACTCCGCACCGACGCAAACAGAGACTCTCTAGATTTGCCACTGCTACTACTAATGAAGTTGAAGTCCCAAGTCTACATGATGAGTTCATCTCTCGCACTCCACCATCGCAGGTGCTTGCTCTAAGTTGACAGTGTGATAATTGGTTTCATGTTGCATATGTTGTCTAGCCTGTATTTCTTCTATTTTGATTAAATTGCACCTGCTGAGTTTATAGGTTATACATGTGCATATGACATGGCTTTCTGTGTCTAGAATACACTGCATCTATCTATCATACCATGTTCTTACATCGAAGTACTGTTGTTGTGTATCCCGCATCAGTAACTCATGATTGGACACTTTTAACATGGCAGTTTGATAGTAGTTGCATCTTGCATTGATTTCTATGTTGTACTCCTTCTAATTTTTCGAATTGCCACTTATGACAAGACACTTTTAACTTGGCAAAGTAATATTGGTTGCATCTTTCATATGGTGTCTAGCTTGCATTACTTCTATTTTCTTGAAAATCCTTCTGCTTAGTTTGCACATCATAGCTGTGAATATGTCATGTCGTCCTGTTTTTCATACATATTCCATCCTCATACGGTTGTCTTACATCAAAGTATTGCTTGTCTGTATCATGCATCAATGAGTTCTGAAGAGTGATTTTATTCTTTTGTGTTGTGGGTACAGCTTGACATGACAAAGTCAAAAAAGAGCAAGGAAAATAATATAGTAGGGAGTGCTGTTACTCGTCGGGTGAAACGGAAAAGGTTCTGTCATCGAGATTCTGCTGGTACTTATAGTGCAGTAGAAGGTCCAAGTCCACCGGCTAAACCTACAAACACAGTATCACCTGCTCCACCAGCTGCAGCATCCGCTTCAACTGTATCAGCATCTCAACCAGTTACTCGTTCGTTTGCTCCGGAACTGGCCAGTTCCCAAGCTGCCTTCACACCTAACACTACTTCCGAAGCACTGCTGACACAACAGGACTTGGCAAGATCAGATGAACCTCATGAGCATCAACACCAAGACGGTACCTGACCGAGTCAAGTTGCAGTTCCATGCTCCTTTATATGTACTCTCACAGTTTGATGTACACTAACACTTTCCATATTCATTGTTGAACTAGCACCACGGCGCAAGCGGAAACAGACATCAGGGATAATGCTTGACAGATTAACAAAATCTAAAGGAGGAAGAATGGAGATCCATTTTGAGGCAGGTTTAAAAAGGCCACGTGATGCTACAGAGTCAGCCAAGTTAGTATCAGAGGCAGCCATTGCCGTTAGGTGTCATGCGCGTATCCTCCCAACGTGAATCTAGTACAGGAATGAGAAAGACAATACCCAGTTTAACACCTTCCTTGACCATTTATCCGTAAGTAATGTTATTCATCGCAATTAGTAACATTGTCTTGCTCTGTCCCATACTTTCTAGCTTCCTCCTAATAAGACTCACATTCGTTCTTCAACAGATGAGGTTCAAGTTGGATCCAAAAGATGATGCAACTAAACAAGCATGCACTCATGTTTTTCAGTCTGCTCTGCGACAGTATCGGTACCACCTTAGAAAATCTCACTTTGAAGGCAAGGCTAACAATGAAATCGCCCAAACATCTCCAGTGGAATATATTACAGATGAAGACTGGACAGCCCTCGTAAAACACTGGTCTGATCCAAAGTATCAGGTAGGCTATATGTATTTGATCAGACCAGATATTGAACTTGTATTTATGTATGTGCCTTACAAGTGTATCTTCTTCTAGGCTAACTGTTTGAAGAACAAAACTAACCGTTCTAAAGTGAAATTCCAACAGACAACAGGATCTGGTAGCTATATTGCACACTGCGAGGCTCTTTTAAATAGCTGCTACTTCCTTCTTTTTTTGTGCCATATTATCGTATCTATATTTACTTGTTCCAAATACAGAGGAAAGCCCGTGCGGACCAAAAAGAACCTGAACCAAATGCAGTGCAAATCTTCAAGGATTGCCACACCAGCAAGATGAAGGGCATAAGCACACCAGCTCAAGCCGCTGTTGTAAGTCCTTACTCCTCCTGCCTTGAACTGATTGGTACTGTGATGTGTTCATTTAACTACTTGGTTTGTAGCCAATGTCAGTTACTCTGTTCACTTTTATACACAGTTGTCTTAACGTATCATTTCACCTTACATGGTTTAAAAGAGATGAAGGATATTCTTTTGGTCTTGATCTGTAATCTAGTTGTTATGTTCATGTGCGCACACAATGATAAAATAGCCTGTTTGTTTTATATCTGTTTGCCCATGATATGAATGATGTCATACTATGTTCATCCTACTTTAAACCATGTCTCTTTATCCTTAGATGTCAATGAATGTGAGAAAATAAACAATACAGTAGGCATGCTACATGGACATATGTTCCGAAAGTGATTTTATTATGTAGTTGGCACTACAATACATGCTAATGTATTACAGTAGTTCACCAAAATAAGTTATGTATAAACGTTTAACCTATTTTGTTTGTTTTTGTCTCATTAGTAACTTATCTGATACACTAATCTACAAGTTCAAACTTTCAGGAAGCTATGGAACAAATGATTGAACAGCCACAAACACCTGAAGGTGACGAGGCTACTATAGGCACAATATCACCTCTTGCTGCAGTGCGTTAGTATCTCCCCACTAACAGTGCAAAAAAGCACCATCCTGCGTAATTCTGGGTTGGTTGTCAAGGTAACCTCGTCCAAATCGCCTACTGAACAAAATCTTCCTGCTAGACAAAGTGATATATCTGTGCTCCAGACACAAGTCCAATCCCTAATGGACGTTGTTTCGGAAACAAGAATAGTGGTTGAGAAATTTCGTCAAGATATGAATGGTTTTGAAACCAGACTATTAGACATTCGATTCGTTGTTGAAGAGCAATGCCGGAAAAAGGTGGAGATCGTGCTGCTCCATCAGATTCTACAGCCTGAAACATTAGCACTCAGGTCAAATGATCGGTGCTTCTATACATCTGATGGTGCTTTTATCTGGAAGGACTGTAAACTCTATGCCAACAGGCCTTTTGTTGTATGATTGCAATTTATTTTGTTGTGATACAACATTTATGATGTTGCCACAGGCTGCAGTAATTACGACGCTATCTTTGTATAGTGTAGGTTTATCTTAGTAATATATTCGGCCGAAAGCTTCGTAGGAGCCCAACATGCCAACATTCGTCGGGCCCATTCCAATTGGGCTAAAAAGATTACAGGCCGAAATTGGCATGTAGCCCACTAAAAATATCTGGGCTTAAATTAGCATAAGCTTTCAAATTTTTCTGGTAGGACTATGCCCATAGTGGGCCTTTAACAGGCCTAAACATAATTTGGGCCCTCGGTAAAAATAGGCCATTTATAGGTGTAAATATCTCGAGCCCATAAAAAACATGGGCCTTTAATAGACCAAAAGTGAGATTGGGCCCTGATTTTGCCAAATAACCCACTGGACTTAGCAGGCCGAAATGGTGGCCCATTTACGATGCGGATATTTGACAGGCCGAAATTCGGACGGGCCATAAATGCGCCGACCTAATACACGGGCCTTTAACAGGCCGGAACTTCGGTCGGGATAGATTATCGTCATTTTTATATGGGCCCTTAATGGGCCCGATATGACGTTGGGCCACATATGGCCCATGGTTTACGTCCTGCGTTAACAGGCCGAAAATGACAACAGGCCGAAAGTGGCCCAAATCTATAGTGGGCCTCTAACAGGCCGAATGACAGACATGGCCGAATATGACCCAAATCCTTCACGGTCATTTATGGGCCGAAATTTTTGATGGCCTGTAAATGGGCCCAAATGAAGCCAAACCTTTAACAGGCCGGAAATACATCGGGCCGTAATTCGGCCCAATTACTTAGCGGACTGTTAACGGGCCAGAAGTGACCATGGGCCGCATTGATGACAAGTTTAGACCAGGCCGTTGACGGGCCGATTTGACAGAGAATGTTGGGCCTTTAGCTGGGCCGGCCCATTATGGTCTGTAGAATCTTGTGAGCCTTTAGCTGGGCCGGCCCATCGTGGTCCGCAAAATCTTGTGGGCGTTTAGCTGGGCCGGCCCATTATGGTCCACTAAATTTTGTGGGCCTTTAGCTGGGACGGCCCATTATGGTCCGCTAAATCTTATGGGCCTTCGGTTGGGCCGGCCCATTTAAACTTTGTGGGCCACTTTTGGGCCGGTCCACGTGTCAACATATCATAGGCCCATCTCGACCGTTGGATGAGTGACACCTGTGCCAACGTGGAGCTGACACGTGGATCCGTCAGCCAATGAGAATTTTACACGTGGAAAATCGGCATTGGTCGTGGCTGTTAACGGGTTATCAGATCCAAAATCTGACCTGATAGCTTAACGGCGTTCCGTTACGGTGGATGCCACGTGTCGGTCACCCTTGACGAAAGCACTTCGGTGACGCGCGATTTATCGTCATGGAAGTGGACACTTCTGTGATGATAATTTTGGTAATGTCATGGAACACTTCTACGATAGCACATGTATGACTATCTTGATTCTGTCATAAATTTGTCATGGATGTACATGCATGACAAAAAACGCGACCTACTATGACAAACACGTATCATCACGGAAGTGTGTTTTTTTGTAGTGACGGCAACCCAATGAGGGAAGATGATGATGATGATGAAGTATACGTCAAAAGAAGAATCAATACTATATTACCTAAGAAAATTCATACTCCATGGAAAAGGCAAAGAAACAATGAGGGGCTCAATTATTCTTCGACGAACAAGAAGGGAAAGAAGGTGACTCAAAAACGAAAACGCCAACGCTGAGGAACCATATGTTATCGGTCAAATGATGTAACATATATATATATATGTGTGTGTGTGTGTGTGTGTGTGTGTGTGTGTGTGTGTGTTCCTATTTTGTATACACACTTAGCCATTATTATGCATGGGTCCAATGATGTAATATATATGTTCCTATTTTGTATACATATTTAACCGTCAGATGATGCAATATATATATCGCCTTCCCTTCGTTCACTGCTCTCGCTACAGCTAGTCAATGTAGTCAAGGTAGTAGCGGTTTACTGAAGAAAAAAAGTGAGGGAAAATAAAGGAAAAGAAAAAGGAAAACTGGTTATAGTAGTAGCGGTTTACTGAAAAAGAGCTACAACTAGTAAAGGTAGCAGTAGCATTTTCCTTAAAAACCACTATAGCTACCTGTATTAGTAGTATCGTGTTTGGTCTAAACGCGCTACTGCTACGTCCACTTAACCCAAAATCCTCGCTCTCTCTGCTTCATCCTGCCTCTTTCCCCCCCAAATCCCCACTCTCTCTTCCCCCATCGCACCGCCATGCCCCGGCACTCGCCCCCGACCCGGCCCTCGCCCCCGACCCCGGAGCTCGCCCCCGACCCCGACGCGCCACGCCTCCCTCCTCTACTTCCTCCCCTCCCA
>NC_041391.1:70723345-70763513 GCF_002162155.2 Triticum dicoccoides | reverse complement strand
TCTCTCTCTCTCTGCTAGCTAGGGTTAATTAGTTTAATTAGGTTATTTATTTAGTTATGAATTTAGCTAGGTTGAATTTATATGCAAATTTAGGTAAGCTGAATTTAGGTAGGCTGAATTTATATGCAAATTTGAAGTGGACATGTGATATGTGGACATGTCATGTTTGGAATTTGGACATGTGATGTGTTGGTTCAATTTTTATAAATGATCCGAGTGGCCTATGTTATGCCGGAATGTCGATTCATTTCCGTTCTGGTGAATTTCATGCGCTCGATATGTCCATTTTTAGCAAAGGTCATGCCAAAATTTTCTGTGAATTTTGGCATGATTTGTGCTAGATAGTAGGCATATCGAGTTCTGGCACATAGATTTCTTTTTTATGTCATTTCTCATTTTTTCATACTTTTAGAAATAAACGAGGAGACTTAATCATAGGAAACATGTCGAACAACGAAGAAACTAGGCCTTCTTACCAAGATGCAGACGAGATGGATTATGAGGGTGAACAAGAGTACCTCGACTATTTGACTGCTAAAGCAAGGTTTGCAGGTCGGCCTCGATGATGGTACTGACGCCGACATCGACACCGATGGCGCCGGCACCGATGGCGGTGCCGAGACCGGCGGGGAAGATAACGGCAGGGAAGGTACCGACGCGGATGCCGCTACCGAAAAGAAGAAGCATAAGAAGCAGAGGATATGAAAACCTAACAAGCTAGGGATTGGATGACTAGTGATCACAAAGATGGCACTTGGCAACTTTGAGCCATTAGAGCCGGAAGAACCTCGCAAGTTCTATGGGAACCAAGTAGGATGCATCCTACGGGAATGTGTGAGCATCAACGACGATGACTTAAGGAGTAACGAACATTTGACGTGGTTGCTCCTAACGAAGTTGCACAAGAGATTCAAGTTCCCCGATCGGGATGATAACATAGAACAACCGTGGGATGATCCGAGGATGAAAAAGATTAACAATCATGCCATGGGCATGTTCAACAATGATTTGGCCTCCTGGAAAGGGAGGGTGAAACGAGCTATTGAGGCTGAGGAACCCCTGTCCAAGATTCTGGAGGAAAATCCGACACTTACAGAAGAGGAGTTCTAAAAGTTCAAGGACACTTGCGCTACTGAGGCAACCAAGGCTAAGGCTGCAAAATTTAAGAGCCTTCAGCAAAGGAACACGGGGAAGCATCGCCTCGGAAGCCGTGGCTGCCTCGGTAAAAGGCCCATATGGGATAAGGAGGACGCGGAACGTGAAGCCGCGGGTCTCCCAGACCCCTTCGCGAAGTTCACCAACCCCTTGTAGTGTGACTTCATCAGGGCCCGCTACAAGTGGGACAAGGAAAAAAGGTTTTTTACACGGACCAGATCACGAGGAAATTGATTAGACTATTGGTAATTATTCTTTTAGCACCTTACATTTAGCTCCATATCTAGTCGACTACACATTCCTAAATGGTTCACGCTCCTTCTGCAGGAGAAGCAACACCAGCTTGCAGCCGAAAGCCCTACTTCTCCGATGAGGCCCAAGTGGGACACCCCTCTCAACCGGTCCTTGAACGAACTTAAGGGACTCCCTTTGGGCCAGCGGCCGCAATATGGTCGTGTGCACGGTGCTGGAGACGACGCCACGTTTAAGGTGTTTTACAAAGAGGTCCCGAAGGCCAAGAAGCAGAAAAAGAAGTTTAGTCAGGCGGACATCAACGCGAAGGTGAAGCTTGCGGTCGAGAAAAAAGCAGCTGAGGACACGGAAAAAACAGCCGAGGAGAAAAATGAGTTGCTACAGCAGGCGGTCGATGCAGCTGTAACTGCCTGCAGAAATGATTTTGCTACTAACTTGGTTCCAGCTATCATCAACTGGACGAAGGAAAATCCAGACAATACGGTACATGATTTCCAGATGCCCAGTTTCGTCGGGAGCAACTCCATGAACAACAACAACACCGCACCATCACTTGCTCCCGCAATCGGGCCTCCTCTCGTAGTCGCTCCCGCTCATAGCAGCCCGCCCTCCGTCTCTGGCGCGCTAGGTGGGCCTTCGTCTTTGGCTGAGCTCGACGCCGTCACGGTAATTACATGTCACACCAACATATATATATATATATATATAATAATCCATTTTCATTACCTTTCGGATGTTTTACGCCACATACATATGTGTTTGCAGGGCGAAGAAACCCTGTGCACCATACTCTACTTGATCAAAGGCCAGAAAGTGGACGTGGGAAAGGGGATGATATTGAACCCCTTGAAACCAGCGTTCCACAACCAGCCGATCCCCGCTGGGCACTTCAGGGTTAGCTTGTCCAGTGTGAACTCGGGGCACGATGCTTTACCTCCTCCAGTACATCATGTGGGAGAAGACGGCGAGACCCTGCCGCGGATTGGAAGCTGCAAGGGTTGGGCACTGCTATGCCTATGGCCGAAGAATCTTATTCGTCTGGAGCTGGCCGAGAGCACACCAATAACCACACATCAACAAGCATGTGCGGAGACCACCACCCAGCCTACGCAATTACCAGCTCCTGTAGTGCCAGTGGGAGCGGCGGACAACATGATGAAGGGGGTGCAATAGTACTGGCTGATGTAATCGGTCCTGTAGAACATAGAATGGATGATGAGATGGAGGTCCAGCCTATGGGTTTCCTCAATACAAACGCATATGACTGTGACATAGATATGATGAGTCAACCATATGACGAATCGGGCTATCAGCATGCTAATGAGGATATGGATGATATGCCCGGGCAGGAAGGTCGTTGGAAGGATTGCAAAAAATCTCTCTTCATGAATTCCTCACAGGACACGCCTGAAGATGCAGCCTCAACACAGGCTCAACTAGTCGGGGGTCGTACAGTGCTTAGCCCGGGAACCCTGGGGCAGGGGTTAAGGAAGGGTCTGGAAGGTGTGCCCAAGAAAAAGGAGATGAAGAGATCGGGGAAGATAACTACCTCCAAACAAGCTAGAGCACATAATAGCCAGACGATGGATTCTGAAGAGCGTGTACCCGTGAAAGGTGCGGCCATGTTCCATCTCACGGGCGAGCCGATGCTATCGCCGAAACAGCTGGAGGCACTATCAGGGGATTTCAAGAGACTGCACGACCATGTGCTGTCGACTGAGAAAAGCCTACTAGCCTCAAAGGATCCAGGATATCCGACATACGCAGCTTGTGTGCCTGAGGGGAAGTGCAACGTCGACACACGGCCGGTGGAGGTGTCCTTCCAGTGGTTTGACCATATCTTTGAGAGGTTTCTGACAAGGCGGCTCGATTTTACAATCGTCCGCCTTTTGCGCTACATATGAGCTCCGTCATGAAGAGTGAAGAAGTCTCGCAAATATGTGTGGTGAATCCGTACTACATGCACGCGTCTTTCTTGAGTCTCGGCGACTTTGAGCGTGAAACTGCTAGGGACTACCTCCAAAACTTCATGGTACAGAATAAGGACCATGAAATTGTCCTCGTGCCTTATCATCCAAAGTAAGTCAGTTCCGGACAACCCTTTCGTATAGTTCAATCATTCCTTCTAGCTCATATGAAGAATAATTTGAGATGTCTTTTCCCCGCAGCAACGGGCGCACCGTCCTTATCGTTCTTTACCCGCAAGTCTCCCACGCCATGTATTTTGACCCTTCCAGAGACTACGAGAAAAAGGACTACACCCACATAATGAATATTCTAGATGATGCTCTCCAAGGCTTCAGCATTAGAGGTGGCCACATGCAGATCAGGAAACAAAGGAATAAGAAGATGGGTTTTGCGCATAAAACTAACTTCTCTTGCATCCATGTCCCAAAACCAAGCAAGAAGGATGGATTCTACATTGTCCAACTCATGATTCAGTTTAACACGGATCACAAAGCTTCGCATGAGAAGCAGAGATGATAATCATATCCACAAGTGGCTAGAATCTCATGGAGAAGCGGATTATAAACTTAGAGATGACTTCTTTCGCATCCAAAGGGACATTGCGGCGATCATCATGAAAGAAGTCGTCGATGAGAAGGGGATGTTCCACCACGGCCCTATAACGCGAGCTGATGTCCGAACTCGCATAGGCATGCAACGTCTAGACCTCACGCCGTTCAAGAAGCTAGGGTCCATCCTCGATGATATGGAAGGATGGAACTTCTAGTGATTCATGATGCCGATGATGATGATATGTGTTGGTTCAACTTGTATACTTTTTGTAGCAATGAAACTTTGTGGTGTCCACGGTCCCTACCAAACTTGCGTAACGCTACTTTGTTAGTTTGCGTACGATGACCTGTGTACCTCTAGTTAATTAGTTTGCGTACTGTATGTTGCATCTAGTTTCTAACCCTTTATTTTTCGTGTTGCTCTTGTATATTTTGTTGCATATGATTGTGCATCCTTTTCATGAAGATGCATCTCTAACAGGTACCTAGTTTCTTGATGGCGAGATGGCAGTGCTATGTCGTGTACAAAGGGAAGGTTCCGGGGGCGTACAACGAGTGGCATGAGTGTTAGGCGCAAGTAAATGGGTTCTCGGGCGCCAGCCATAAAGGCTTCAAAAGCAGAAAAGAAGGAGAAGCTAGTTACTTGAGGTTCACGCTAGCGCGAGAGAGGACTCGTAACCGCCACCTCATGTACTGCATAGTTCCGCTCTCACTCATAGTGATAGATCTTCTCGTGTATACCTTTGTTTAGATGGATGACGTTGTAGTTGCAAGTATTCAAGACATGCATGTATCGCTATTTTTGAGATGATGACAAGATACCACTTTGTGTTGGATGATTATTATGATGAGACTATTTGTATGTATATGCTATGATTACATTTGCGGTCTCGCAGGCATTTGTATGTGTATCATGATGACATTTGTATGTCCTAAAGATTCTCCTATAAATCTTGTTCATATACAAAACAAATATGCAGAAAAAAACAAAAAACTACTAAAATTAGCAGTAGAGAGTGGAGAAAAGTTAGCAGTAGCGTGATAGTAGCAGTAGCGCGCACAGGAGAAGCGCGCTATAGCTATTAGCAGTAGCGAGCTCCCTGTAAGAACGCTGCTGCTACACTTGTATATCAGTAGCGCGGACGCGTACACACTGCTGCTACGAGTTAGCTGTAGCGCCTTATCAGTAGCGCCGTCTACCGCGCTACTGATATATCTAGAACCCGCGCTGCTACTAGGCTTTTCCCTAGTAGTGTACTCTCTTCAAAGATGCTCGTAAGTTTGTCTTATCTTGTGATGAATGTCAAAGAATTGGTGATATTAGTAGACGTCAAGAAATGCCTATGAATTATTCTCTTGTTATTGAACCGTTTGATGTTTGGGGCTTTGATTATATGGGACCTTTTCCTACCTCTAATGGTTACACACATATTTTAGTTGTTGTTGATTAAGTTACTAAGTGGGTAGAAGCTATTCCAACTAGTAGTGCTGATCATAACACTTCTATTAAGATGCTTAAAGAAGTTATTTTTTCGAGGTTTGGAGTCCCTAGATATCTTATGACTGATGGTGGTTCACATTTTATTCATGGTGCTTTCTGTAAGATGCTTGCTAAGTATGATGTTAATCATAGAATCACATCTCCTTATCACCCGTAGTCTAGTGGTCAAGTAGAGTTGAGCAACAGAGAGCTCAAATTAATTTAGCAACAGACTGTGAATAGATCTAGAAAGAATTGGTGCAAAAAACTTGATGATGCATTATGGGCCTATAGAACTGCATATAAAAATCCTATGGGTATGTCTCCGTATAAGATGGTTTATGGAAAAACATGTCACTTACCTCTTGAACTTGAACATAAAGCATATTGGGCTATTAAAGAGCTCAACTATGACTTCAAACTTGCCGGTGAGAAGAGGTTATTTGATATTAGCTCACTTGATGAATGGAGAACCCAGGCCTATGAGAATGCCAAGCTTTTCAAAGAAAAAGTTAAACGATGGCATGACAAAAGGATACAAAAGCGTGAGTTTAACGTAGGTGATTATATGCTATTATTCAACTCTTGTTTAAGATTCTTTGTAGGAAAACTTCTCTCTAAATGGGAAGGTCCTTACGTTATCGAGGAGGTCTGTCGTTCTGGTGCCATAAAAATCAACAACTTCGAAGGCACATGTCCGAGGGTGGTGAACGATCAAAGAATTAAGCATTATATCTCAGGTAATCCTATCAAGGCTGAAACTAATATTATTGAAACCGTCACCCTGGAGGAATACATAAGGGACACTTTCCAGAGCATTCCAGACTCCAAAAAGGAATAGGTATGTGGTACGGTAAGTAAACCGACTCCAAAACAATTCTAATGGCAATTTTTATCAGTTTTGGAATATTTAAGAATTATGGAAAGAAAGAAGTAGTTCGGGAAGGACACGAGGCCTCCACGAGGGTGGAGGGCGCGCCCACTCTTCCTGGGCGCGCCCCCCTATCTCGTGGCTACCTCGTGTGCCTCTCGGACTCCGTTTTCTTGCATGTTACGTATTTTGGTAATTAAAAAATCATTATATAATATCCCGAAGGCTATGACCACCGTATCATGCAAATATCCTCTGTTTTTGTTTCGAGTTGTTTCTGTTACAGATTTAGAGCAATATGTCATCTCAGGATTCGGAAGGGGAGAGCTATGTGGCTGATTACCTTGCAGACCCTGAGGTCTACGGGGACTTGGAGCGTGATGGCTGGACCACAGAAGAAGAGGAAGACTATGATCCTAAGGGAAAAGAGGAGACGAGTTCAGACGAAGACGAAGCCCCATTACCTCAACCTAGGGACATGCATGTGGAGTTTCAAAAGTCAAGCCTCCCTGATAGAGCAAAGAAGCCAAAGATCGAGTTTATCCCTTTTCGTCTCCTGCAGGAAAATAAACAGGAACTATGCAAAAGAATATTAAGTCTTAAGCAAGAGATCGATGACCTAAAGGAGCAAAATACTATACTCAAGCATAAATTGAGGAAGAAGCCACCATCATCATCACCACCTCCATCACCTCCGAGGACATAATCACATGGGTATGGGCACTCCCCTTGGCAACTGCCAAGCTTGGGGGAGGTGCCCCGGTATCGTATCACCATCACACTCCTATCTTTACCATTTTACTTAGTTCGATCCTTTTAGTAGTATCTTGATCTAGTAGATTGAAGTTTTAGTATCAATTAGTTTTGAGTTTTTCTTTGTGATCTCTTTATGTAATCGAGTCTGTGAGCTATCTATAAAAAAGATTAGTGTTGAGTCACGGGCTTTGCTATCTTGCTTTGATCTTGAGGAAGTAGAAAGAATAAAAAGAATAAAAGAGTTCATATTGATCTTATGGATAGTAATGACTTCACACATAGAAAGTATGAGGCATAAAAGTTGTTGAGAGTTGACAAACGTAGTTTTGGTCATCGTTGCAATTAATAGGAAGTAATAAGGAAAGAGAGGTTTTCACATATAAATATACTATCTTGGACATCTTTTATGATTGTGAAGCACTCATTAAGTACAACATGCTAAAAGAGTTGATGTTGGACAAGGAAGACAACGTAATGGTTTATGATTTCTCACATCCCAGTTAAAGTATATTGTCATTGACCTTACAAGCATGTTGAGCTTGCCTTTCCCCCTCATGCTATTCAATTTCCTTGCACCAAGTAGAGATACTACTTGTGCTTCCAAATATCCTTAAACCCAGTTTTGCCATGAGAGTCCACCATACCTACCTATGGATTGAGTAAGATCCTTCAAGTAAGTTGTCATGTTGCAGGCAATAAAAATTGCTATCTAAATATGTATGACTTATTAGTGCAGAGAAAATAAGCTTTATACGATCTTGTTGTGGAAGCAATAAAAGCAACGGACTACATAATAAAAGTCCACATACAAGTGGCAATATAAAGTGACGTTCTTTTGCATTAAGATTTTATGCATCCAACCCAAAAAGCACATGACAACGTTTACTTCCCTGTGCGAAGGGCCTATCTTTTACTTTATGTTTTTCTTTATGCTTGAGTCAAGGTGATCTTCACCTTTCCCTTTTTCATTTTATCCTTTGGCAAGCTCCTCGTGTTTGAAAGACATTGATATATCTATCCAATTGGATGTAAGTTAGCATGAATTATTATTGTTGACATCACCAAAAGGTGAATACGTTGGGAGGCAACACAATAAGCCCCTATCTTTCTCAGTGTCCGGCTGAAACTCCATAACCACAAGTACTGCGTGAGTGTTAGCAATTGTAGAAGACTATATGATAGTTGAGTATGTGGACTTGCTGAAAAGCTCTATTCTTGACTCTTTCTGATGTTATGATAAATTGCAATTGCTTCAATGACTGAGATTATAGTTTGTTAGTTCCCAATGAAGTTTCTGAACCATACTTGACATTGTGAATTGATTGTTACTTGAGCATAAGAAATCATATGACAAAACCTATTTATGTTGTTGTTATAAGAATGATCATGATGCCCTCATGTCCGTATTTTATTTTTATCGACACCTTTTTCTCTAAACATGTGGACATATTTTTCGATTTCGGCTTCCGCTTGAGGACAAGCAAGGTCTAAGCTTGGGGGACTTGATACTTCCATTTTGCATCATGCTTTTATATCAATATTTATTGCATTATGGGCTGTTATTACACATTATATCTCAATACTTATGGCTATTCTCTCTTATTTTACAAGGTTTACCATGAAGAGGGGGAATGCTGGCAGCTAGAATTCTGGCTGGAAAAGGAGCAAACATTGGAAACCTATTCTGCACTGCTCCAAAAATCCTGAAACTCCACGGAAGTTATTTTTGGAATTAATAAGAATTATTGAGCGAAGAAACTACAAGAGGGGGCCCACACCCTGGCCAGGAGGGTGGGGGCGCGCCCACCCCTACTAGGCGCGCCCCCTGTCTCCTGGGCCCCTTGGTGGCCCTCCAGTGTCCATCTTCTGCTATATGAAGGCGTTTACCCTGGAAAAAATCAGAGTCAAGCTTACGGGACGAAACTCCGCCGCCACGAGGCGGAACCTTGGCGGAACCAATCTAGGGCTCCGGCAGAGCTGTTCTGTTGGGGAAACTTCCCTCCGGGAGGGGGAAATCATCACCATCATCATCACCAACGATGCTCTCATCGGGAGGGGGTCAATATCAATCAACATCTTCACCAGCACCATCTCCTCTCAAACCCTAGTTTATCTCTTGTATCCAAAACCACAAATTGGTACATGTGGGTTGCTAGTAGTGTTGATTACTCCTTGTAGTTGATGCTAATTGGTTTACTTGGTGGAATATCATATGTTCAGATCCTTAATGCATATTAATACTCCTCTGATCATGAACATGAATATGCTTTGTGAGTAGTTACGTTTGTTCCTGAGGAGATGGGTGAAGTCTTGCTATTAGTAGTCATGTGAATTTGGTATTCGTTCAATATCTTGATGAGATGTATGTTGTCTTTCCTCTAGTGGTGTTATGTGAATGTCGACTACATGACACTTCACCATTATTTGGGCCTAGAGGAAGGCATTGGGAAGTAATAAGTAGATGATGGGTTGCTAGAGTGACAGAAGCTTAAATTCTAGTTTATGCGTTGCTTTGTAAGGGGCTGATTTGGGTCCATATGTTTAATGCTGTGGTTAGGTTTACCTTAATACTTATTTTGTAGTTGTGAATGCTTGCAATAGTGGTTAATCATAAGTGGGATGCTTGTCCAAGTAAGGGAAGTAACCAACCACCGGTCCACCCACATATCAAATTATCAAAGTACCGAACGCGAACCATATGAGTGTGATGAAAACTAGCTTGACGATGATTCCCATGTGTCCTCGGGAGCTCTTTTCTCATTATAAGAAATTGTCCAGGCTTGTCCTTTGCTAAAAAAAGGATTGGGCCACCTTGCTGCACTTTATTTACTTGCATTGCTTGTTACTCCTTACAATTTATCTTATCACAAAACTATCTGTTACGTACAATTTCAGTGCTTGCAGAGAAAACCTTACTGAAAACCACTTGTCATTTCCTTCTGCTCCTCGTTGGGTTCGACACTCTTACTTATCAAAAGGACTACGATAGATCCCCTATACTTGTGGGTCATCAATCACCTTCCCCCATCTATATTCAGCGGTCCACTCTCCCGCAACCCGCCGTACCCTCTACTTGAACATGGTGCTTTATGCTTCATATTATTATCCAATAATGTGTTGCCATCCTATGATGTCTGAGTATATTTTCTTTGTCCTACCGGTGATTGATGAATTTCTATGATTGGTTTGAATTGCATATTTTATTATTGGTGCTGTCCTATTGTGCCCTCCGTGTCGCGCAAGCGTGAGTGATTCCCGCTGTAGGGTTTGCAATATGTTCATGATTTGCTTATTGTGGGTGGCGTGAGTGACAGAAGCACAGACCCGAGTAAGTAGGTTGTTTGCATATGGGATAAAGGGGACTTGATACTTTAATGCTATGGTTGGGTTTTACCTAAATGATCTTTAGTAGTTGCGGATGCTTGCTAGAGTTCCAATCATAAGTGCATATGATCCAAGAAGAGAAAGTATGTTAGCTTATGCCTCTCCCTCAAATAGAATTGCAATAGTCATTACCGGTCTAGTAAAGTAGTCAATTGCTTAGGGACAATTTCACAACTCCTACCACCACTTTTTCCACACTCGCTATATTTACTTTATTGCTTCTTTATCTAAACAGGCCCTACTTTTTATTTACGTGCTCTTTATTATCTTGCAAACCTATCCTATCACACCTACAAAGTACTTCTAGTTTCATACTTGTTCTAGGTAAAGAGAACACTAAGCCTGCGTAGAGTCGTATCAGTGGAAGAGAGGACTTGAGAGAGTATTTGTTCTACCTTTAGCTCCTCGTTGGGTTCGACACTCTTACTTATCGAAAGAGGCTACAATTATCCCCTACACTTGTGGGTTATCAAGACCTTTTTCTGGCGCCATTGCCGGGGACTCATACCGTGGGGTGAATATTCTCATGTGTGCTTGTTTGCTTTATCACTAAGTAATTTTTATTTGCTGTTCCTAGTTGTTCTCTATCTTTAGATATGGATATGGAACACGAAATACCAAAAAAATTAGGTGTACTTGCTACTAATGGAGATGGGGAACCTCCTAAAACCCTGGATGCTCGTTATGTTCAAGATATTATGTACTACTTTGATAATCCTGAGAAAACCCCATTCAATTATGTTATGGGAGACACGTTGGATCAACGTGAATACTTTAGGGATTATCGCTTGACACAAAAAGGGAAACTATTATGGGATCAAATTCATATGTTACGTTGGAATGCTCGTCAACTATGCTTGATACATGATTATACTTGCTCCTCTAGGATGAAGGCTCCACACCTTCCCTTTTCATGCAAATTTAATGATAATGAAACCTTGGCTTCTTATGCTAATGGTATCTATGATTACTATGATGTGGAACAAATAGAAGAATTTGTTGCTTTTATGGGTGCTTATGAGATTGAATCTATGTTTAAAGAGTTTGATGATTTTGATGATTCAGTTTATAGACCTGAAAATTTTGCTATACTTAGATATTGCTATAAAAATTATGAATACAATTACAATATTGATGCATTTATTGAGAAATTCTCTGCTGTCCAATAAGAGACTAATATTTTGCAGGAAGCGTGGAAGAAGAAATTGATGAAACTGTGAGCTCATTAGATGAAACAGATGATGAGGAGAGCGAAGAACAAAAGGAGGAAGAGCGGATTAGCTACCCGTGCCCATCTTCTAATGAGAGTAACCCTCCAACTCATAGATTATTTAATGTCCCTTCGTTCTTACGGAAGGATGATTGCTATGATGATTGTTATGATCCCGTTGATTCTCTTGAAATATCCCTTTTTGATGATGCTTGTATGCTTGTGGCCAAGATGCCAATATGAATTATGATTATGGAGATGAAATTGCTATAGTTCCTTATGTTAAACATGAAATTGTTGCTATTGCACCCACACATGATAGTCCTATTATCCTTTTGAATTCTCCCTACTACACTATGTCGGAGAAGTTTCTGCTTATTAAGGATTATATTGATCGGTTGCCTTTTACCATTGCACATGATGATTTTGATAGATATAATATGCATGTGCTTGCTGCTCCTACTTGCAATTATTATGAGAGAGGAACTATATCTCCACCTCTCTATGTTTCCAATATGATAAAATTGCAAGAAACTGCTTATACTATGCATTGGCCTTTACTTGGTGTGCATGAATTGTTCTTTTATGACATGCTGATGCATAGGAAGAGAGTTAGACTTTGTTGTTGCATGATTTATGCTACTTTGTGCTCACTACTAAATCACAAATCATTGTTAATTAAAATTGGCTTTGATATACCTTGGGATCCAGGTGGATCCATTACTTGAGCACTATATGCCTAGCTTAATGGATTTAAAGAAAGCGCTGCCAGCGAGACAACCCGTAAGTTTTAGAGATTCATTTATTTCTGTTGAGTGCTTTTATATAGTTTAAAATAAATAAAGAGGGGAACCTAAAACTTTCCAAAAAGGAAAGTGAAAGTGAGAAAGACAAGCATTGTTGAAGTGGGAGCTAGCCTTGAACTTTGTTCATGCTCACGGAAACTTTGTGAATCTTGATTACAGAAACTTTTCATAAAAAATAATTATCCCCTTTTACAATTCCATTGTATTATAAAAATAATGTGCTATGGTTTGCCTTTAGGATGTTTACAATGCTTGTTGGTTTGTACGGCAGGGCAGAAACTTTGGCTGTAGTGCGCGATTTTACGTTTTTTACTGGAACGTCAAATGGTTCTGATTATTTTTGAACTGTTTTTATGTACAAATTGTTTATTTTTCCTAATTGTTTTAGAATTTTTGGAGTACAAGAAGTATGGTGAATGTTCAGATTCTTACAGACTGTTCTGTTTTTGACAGATTCTGTTTTTGATGCATAGTTTGCTTGTTTTGATGAAACTATCAATTTCTATCAGTGGATTAAGCCATGAACAAGTTATGTTACAGTAGACACAATGCAAAAACAAAATATGAATTGGTTTGCAACAGTACCTAGAGTAGTAATTTGCTTTATTATACTAACGGATCTTACCGAGTTTTCTGTTGAAGTTTTGTGTGGATTCATTTGATCGAGGAGGTCTCGATATGAGGAAAAGGAAGAGAAGCAAGAGCTCAAAGCTTGGGGATGCCCGAGGCACCCCAAGTAAATATTCAAGGAGACTCAAGCGTCTAAGCTTGGGGATGCCCCGGAAGGCATCCCCTCTTTCTTCAACAAGTATCGCTATGTTTTAGTATTCATTTCGTTCATGCGATATGTGCAAGTCTTGGAGTGTCTTTTGCATTTAGTTTTCACTTTTATTTTATGCACCATGCTGGTATGATATAGTCCTTGGTTGATTTATAGAATTTTCATTGCACTTCACTTATATATTTTGAGTATGACTTTATAGAATGCTTCATGTGCTTCGCTTATATCACTTGAAGTTTGGATCGCCTGTTTCTCTTCACATAGAAAACCGCCATTTGTAGAATGCTCTTTTGATTCACTTATATTTGTTAGAGCGTGGGCACATATTTTGTAGAAAGAATTGAACTCTCTTGCTTCACTTATATCTATTTAGAGAGATGACAGGAATTGGTCATTCACATGGTTAGTCATAAAATCCTACATAAACTTGTGGATCACTGAATATGATATGTTTGATTCCTTGCAATAGTTTTGCGATATGGAGATGATAATATGTGGGAGGTACTAGTAGATGGTTGTGTTTAGTAAGGATGTTGGTGTTAAGGTTTGTGATTCCCGAAGCATGCACGTATGGTCTACTAACTATGTAACCAAATTGGCGCGCATTGTATTTTGATTGTTTATCTTTGCGTGAAGGTCGGGGGCACGCGATGGTTAACTCCTACCAACCTCCCCCCTAGGAGAATGCATGTAGTACTTTGTTTCAAGGGCTAATAAATTTTTGCAATAAGTATGTGAGTTCTTTATGACTAATGTTGAGTCCATGGATTATATGCACTCTCACCCTTGCATCATTGCTAGCCTCTTCAGTACCGTGCATTGCCATTTCTCACCTCGAGAGTTGGCGCAAACTTCGCTGGTGCATCCAAACCCTGTGATACGATACGCTGTATCACACATAAGCCTCCTTATATCTTCCTCAAAACAGCCACCATAGCTACCTATCATGGCATTTCCATAGCCATTCCGAGATATATTGCCATGCAACTTCCATCATCATCATATACATGACTTGAGCATTCATTATCATATTGCTTTGCATGATCATAAGATAGCTAGCATGATGTTTTCATGGCTTGTCCATTTTTTGATGTCTTTGCTATGCTAGATCATTGCACATCCCGGTACACCGCCGGAGGCATTCATATAGAGTCATATCTTTGTTCTAGTATCGAGTTGTAATATTGAGTTGTAAGTAAATAAAAGTGTGATGATCATCATTATAGAGCATTGCCCCATGAAAAAAAGAGGGAAAAAAAGAAAAAAGGAAAAAAGGAAAGGCCAAAGAAGCCTAAATAAAAAAGGGTGCCAAAGAAGCCCATTCAAAAAAAAGAAAAAAATAAAAAGAAAAGGGGCAATGTTACTATCCTTTTACCACACTTGTGTTTCAAAGTAGCACCATGTTCTTCATATAGAGAGTCTCATATGTTGTCACTTTCATATATTAGTGGGAACTTTTCATTATAGAACTTGGCTTGTATATTCCAACGATGGGCTTCCTCAAATGCCCTAGGTCTTCATGAGCAAGCAAGTTGGATGCACACCCACTTAGTTTTCAGTTTGAGCTTTCATACACTTATAGCTCTAGTGCATCTGTTGCATGGTAATCCCTACTCCTCGCATTGACATCAATTGATGGGCATCTCCATAGCCCGTTGATTAGCCACGTCTATGTGAGACTTTCTCCCTTTTTGTCTTCTCCACATAACCTCCACCATCATATTCTATTCCACCCATAGTGCTATATCCATGGCTCATGCTCATGTATTGCGTGAAAGTTGAAAAAGTTTGAGAATACTAAAGTATGAAACAATTGCTTGGCTGACACCGGGATAGGCATGAGGGGTACCTTGTGTTAAGAAAAGGGAGCATACCAGACTATATGATTTTGTAGGGATAAGGTTTTGAAGCATTGATATTTTGAAAGACATGATTGTTTGTTGGGATGCCCTAAGTATTATTGTTTTTATGTCAAATGATAGACTATTGCTTTGAATCACTCATGTCTTAATATTCATGACATGATTAGACATATGATCAAGATTATGCTAGGTAGCATTCCACATCAAAAATTATCTTTTTTATCATTTACCAACTCGAGGACGAGCAGGAATTAAGCTTGGGGATGCTGATACGTCTCCGTGTATCTATAATTTTTTGTTGTTCCATGCCAATATTCTACAACTTTCATACACTTTTGGCAACTTTTTATACTATTTTTTGGGACTAGCATATTGATCCAGTGCCCAGTGCCAGTTCCTGTCTATTACATGTTTTATGTTTCATAGAAAGCCCATATCAAACGGAGTCCAAACGGGATAAAACGGACGAAGAATTATTTTGGACTATTTGTGATTTTTGGGAAGTAAAATCAACGCGAGACGGTGCCCGAGGTGGCCACGAGACAGGGGCCCACGCCCACTCCAGGTGGGCGCGCCCCCCACCCTCATGGGCCCCTCGTAAGGCGTTTGATGCCCTTCTTTGGCTGCCAGAAAGCTATTTTTTCGAAAAAGATCTGGGCGAAGGTTTCAATCCAATCGGAGTTACGGATCTCCGGATATAAAAGAAACTATGCCAGGGCAGAATCTGGGAACATAGAAACAGAAAGAGACAGAGAGATAGATCCAATCTCGGAGGGGCTCTCGCCCCTCCCACGCCATGGGAGCCAAGGACCAGAGGGGAAACCCTTCTCCCATCTAGGGAGAAGGTCAAGGAAGAAGAAGAAGAAGGGGGGCTCTCTCCCCCTTGCTTGCGGTGGCGCCAGAACACCGCTGGGGGCCATCATCATCACCGCGATCTTCACCAACACCTCCGCCATCTTCACCAACATCTCCATCACCTTCCCCCATCTATATTCAGCGGTCCACTCTCCTGCAACCCGCTGTACCCTCTAGTTGAACATGGTGCTTTATGCTTCATATTATTATCCAATGATGTGTTGCCATCCTATGATGTCTGAGTAGATTTTTGTTGTCCTACCGGTGATTGATGAATTGCTATGATTGGTTTGAATTGCATGTTTTATTATTTGTGCTGTCCTATTGTGCCCTCCGTGTTGCGCAAGCGTGAGGGATTCCCATTGTAGGGTTTGCAATATGTTCGTGATTTGCTTATGGTGGGTGGCGTGACTGACAGAAGCACAGACCCTGAGTAAGTAGGTTGTTTGCGTATGGGATAAAGGGGACTTGATACTTTAATAATATGGTTGGGTTTTACCTTAATGATCTTTAGTAGTTGAAGATGGTTGCTAGAGTTCCAATCATAAGTGCATATGATCCAAGAATAGAAAGTATGTTAGCTTATGCCTCTCCCTCAAATAGAATTGCTATAGTGATTACCAGTTTAGTAAAGTAGTCAATTGCTTAGGGACAATTTCACAACTCCTACCACCACTTTTTCCACACTCGCTATGTTTACTTTATTGCTTCTTTATCTAAACAGCACCTAATTTTCATTTACGTGCTCTTTATTATCTTGCAAACCTATCCTATCACACCTACAAAGTACTTCTAGTTTCATACTTGTTCTAGGTAAAGCGAGCACTAAGCATGCGTAGAGTCGTATCAGTGGCAGATAGGACTTGAGAGAGTATTTGCTTGACCTTTAGCTCCTCATTGGGTTTGACACTCTTACTTATCGAAAGAGGCTACAATTATCCCCTACACTTGTGGGTTATCAGGGGGTTCCGGTAACCTCCCGGTACTCCGGAAAAATGCCCGAACCACTCGGAACCTTTCCGGTGTCCAAACATAGCCTTCAAATATATCAATCTTTATGTCTCGACCATTTCGAGACACCTTGTCAGGTCTGTGATCAGATCTAGGTCTCCGAACAACCTTCGATACATCAAAACACATAAACTCATAATACCGATCATCATCGAACGTTAAGCGTGCGGACCCTACAGGTTCGAGAACTATGTAGACATGACCAAGAATCACTTCCGGTCAATAACCAATAGAGGAACCTGGATGCTCATATTGGTTCCTACATATTCTATGAAGATCTTTATCGGTCAAACCGCATAACAACATACATTGTTCCCTTTGTCATCGGTATGTTACTTTCCCGAGATTCGATCATCGGTATCATCATACCTAGTTCAATCTCATTACCGACAAGTCTCTTTACTCGTTCCATAATACTTCATCCCGCAAGTAACTCATTAGTCACATTGCTTGCAAGGCTTATAGTGATGAGCATTACCAAGAGGGCCCAGAGATATCTCTCTGAAATACGGAGTGACAAATCCTAATCTCGATCTATGCCAACCCAACAAACACCTTCGGAGACACCTGTAGAGCATCTTTATAATCACTCATTTATGTTGTGATGTTTGATAGCACACAAGGTGTTCCTCGGTATTCGGGAGTTGCATAATCTGATAGTCTGAGGAACATGTATAAGTCATGAAGAAAGCAGTAGCAATGAAACTGTAACGATCATAATGCTAAGCTAACGGATGGGTCATGTCCATCACATCATTCTCCTAATTATGTGATCCAGTTCATCAAATGACAACACATGTCTATGATTAGTAAACATAACCATCTTTGATTAACGATCTAGTCAAGTAGACCATACTAGGTACAATATGTTTTGTCTATGTATTCACACATGTACTAAGTTTCCAGTTAATACAATTCTAGCATGAATAATAAAAATTTATCATGAAATAAGGAAATAAATAATAACTTTATTATTGCCTCTAGGGAATATTTCCTTCACTTTACCATGCCAATGCTTTTCCCTTCAAAGATAAAGGGAAAACCTTTTTCATCACTTCATCCCTAGGTAAACCTGCAAGCTTAAACAATCCACAAATTTGTTCCACGTGTCTCAAGTGCATATTAGGATGTTTAGTTCCATCTCCTGTATAAGGATTAGCTAGCAGTTGTTCTATCATACCCGAAGGGATTTCATATTCAATATTTTCACTAGGTGCAGTAGGTTGAGGGGTAACTAATTGTGGTTTCGAACGAGGTAAAGATACCCCAAACAAACCCCTCAGAGGATTGTTTTCCATAGTAACAAGTGACAATAAATGTCATCACACTATATAAATGTTTCCTTACTGAATTCCACCTACCAAAGGCGCTTCACTCCCCTGCAACGATGCCAGAAAATAGCCTTGATGACCCACAAGTATAGTGGATCAATTGTAGCTCTTTTTGATACGTAAGAGTGTCGAACCCAACGAGGAGCAGAAGGAAATGACAAGTAGTTTTCAGTAAGGTAATGTCTGCAAGTGCTGAAACTGTAAGTAGCGAGTAGTTTGATAGCAAGATAATTTGTAAAGAGTAAGTAACGGTAGTAACAATAAGTATGCGGCAAGGTATCTCAATCCTTTTTAGACAAAGGACAGGCCAAAACGGTCTCTTATAACAAGCAAAGCATTCTTGAGGGTACACGGGAATTTCATCTAGTTACTTTTGTCATGTTGGTTTGATTTGTGTTCGCTACTTTGATAATTTGATATGTGGGTGGACTGGTGCTTAGGTGCCGTTCTTAATTGAACAAACCTCATACTTATGATTAACCCTCCCACAAGCATCCTCAACTATGAGAAAAGTATTAAGAATAAATTTTAACCGTAGCATTAAACTCTAGGATCCAATCAGTCCCTTACGGAATAGTGCATAAACTGGGGTTTAAGTTCCTTTCACTCTCGCAACCCACCATCTATTTACTACTCCACAATGCATTCCCTTAGGCCCAAATATGGTGAAGTGTCATGTAGTCAACATTCACATGACACCAATAAGGGAATCACAACATACATACTATCAAAATATCGAACACATATCAAATTCACATGATTACTTGCAACATGATTTCTCCCGTGACCTCAAGAACAAAACTAACTACTCACAAATAATCAACATTCTCATGATCAGAGGGGTATTAAATACCATAATGGATCTGAACATTTAATCTTCCACCAAATAAACCATATAGTAATCAACTACAAGATGTAATCAACACTACTAGTCACCCCCTAGCACCAATCTATAGTTTCGGTAACAAGATTGAATACAAGAGGTGGACTATGGTTTGAGATGAGATGGTGCTGGTGAAGATGTCGATGGAGATTACCCTCCCCAAGATGGGACAGTTGTTGATGATGATGATGACAATGATTTACCCCTCCGGGAGGGAAGTTCCCCTGGCGGAATCGCTCCGCTGGAGGGCAAAAGTGCTCCTCCCAAGTTCTGCCTCGACACGGTGGCGCTTCGTCCCGAATGTCCTCTCCTGGCTTTTTCAGGTCAAAATGACTTATATACCAGAAGATGGGCACCAGAGGTCGGCCGAGGAGGGCACAACCCACCAGGGCGTGCCTGGGCTCCCTGGCGCGCCCAGGTGGGTTGTGCTCACCTGGTCGACCCCCTCTGGTAGTTATTTGCTCCAATATTCCTTAAATATTCCATAATAATTCTCCGTGAAGGCTCAACTTGTTTGGAGTTGTGCAGAATAGATAGCCTGACATAACTTTTTCAGGTCCAGATTTCCAACTGCCAGAATTCTTCCTCTTGGTGTGTACCTTGCAAATTATGAGAGAAAAGGCATTAGAATTACTCCAAAAAGCATTATTATGGATAAAAAATTATAAATAACAGTAAGAAAACATGATGCAAAATGGACGTATCATCCTAACATCTGATCTCCTTGTCTTGAATGCCAAGTTGCCAGTGAGAGTCTCAGTATGACCCACTACATCCAATCGAATGCCATAAAAAACATTCCCCCGACTTCCTCTGGTGCTCACGTGAGCGGTAGGTAGGCTAACCCTATCGCCGCCGCCAGGCCTCCCTTCCCCCTTCTCCCCCCATTCCCGCTGCTAGAGGGTACGGCCGAGCGAAGCCCCACCGCTGCCGGCGACGGCGGGGACGCGTCGTCTCCTCGTGTGAGGGCCCTGGCACGGGCCAAGGAATCTTCGTCGGGATGTTGCGCTTCGCGACGGGCGTGGTAGCACGGCACCGACCCGTGTGCGCGACGCCGGGGTCTGGTCGGTGGTGTGACCTACGTCGTTGTGGAGGTGCGGCCCTGGCTAGCTATGGCGACTGCAGCAGCCGTCCAGATCTGGCTTCAAGGGTTGTAGGCCGTGGGCGGCTGCCGCTGTCGTGGCCTTATGTCGGCAGGGGTGGCGGCGTGATAGCTGGTGGGCTCCCTCTTCCTCCTATCAACCTCCTGGGTGGGGCAAGGGGGCGCAGTGGTGGGTGCCTGATGAGACCGGACAGATCCACCTGGATCTGGCCCTAGTCGCTGGCGGGCTGCTCGGGGTGATGGGTGAGGCAACGCCAGCGTGTTGGTGGCGGCGGTGGCTGCATGGGGTGAGCTGCAACAGCGTGGTGGATGCTCACGGTGGCATGGGCAGGTCAGATGCGGCGGCGGCTGGCATGTTCCGGCATCTGCTGGCGCATAGGCGGCTTGTGTTGGCCTTTGATTCCTCCCCTCGTCGTCTAGACACTACTTTCGTCGAAGGGTTGACCATCTCCCAGCTACGGTCCACCGCTCGTCTCGGGCCCGGTGCCATAGAACGGAGCTCGTCTCGCGCCCGTCAGCATGACTGGCCTTGGCGCTCGGCAGCAGGACCGAGCTCCTCTCGCGCCCGGCAGCAGGACCATGCTCGTCTCATGCCCGGCAGCAGGACCAAGCTCGTCTTGCGCCCGGTGCCATTCGATGGGGTGGTGGAGGCCAGTTTGGCCGGCCTATTGGGTCTCGGCACTGGGGACAACCCAGGGGTGCGAAAGGAGGGTCCTTTCTACTCGTATCTTTGGGTGGGGTAGCGATGGATCTTGGGTGAGGTGGTGTCAAGGGTCTTGGACCCGGGGCGGTGACCCTGGTGGTGGGTCTGCGGTGCTCATGGACAGAGCGCGTGGCTTGGTGATGCCTGGTTGCCATGGCCCTGTGGGCGGTGTGGTAGCCAGGGTGTGGCGTTCAGTGGCGGTGAATGGTGGCCGGGGTGAAAACCTGCTCTACCTTCAAACGGACCGGCAGCGGCGAAGCTCGTTCCCTTCTTGAAGGTGTCGCCGCGGCTCTCATTGCTCATTGTGTTGCTTCAGGGGAAACTCTGATACTTGGATCGGGCGGTGGCAGTGTTCCGGTGTCGTTCCTTCCTAAAGGCGCCGCCTTGAAGCCAACGGTTCGTCGTATGCGGCTTCACCTCTTCGCGTAGTGCTACGGATGATGTTGCTGCGCTCAGCGCCTATGTATCCTGCCTTGCGTGTGTGTGCGTGTGTTGTGCGGGGCGTGAGTTTGTACCGGGTGCTGTTGATCATTGCTTTATATAAAGCAGGGCGAAAGCCTTTTTCGATCAAACTCATCTGAAAATAGTGGTGCTGAATTTTACACATGGGCCATGAGCAACAGTCTGACTTCGCCACATTCTTTGTTTCGAATGCAGAAGCACTAAACAGAATTGAGATAAAAAGATATGGCGACTACAGCAATAAATCAGTGGCTCATATCCACAGGTTGCTAGCTTCTCAAGATGCTCAATTTGAATTCAGAAACACTCATTCTTGTATTGATTACCATGTCAGCAAGCATATCCATGGTTTGTCAGTGGCCGACCCATTCAGAGTTCAGACAGCCATAGACAGGGCCGATGACTGAAGATTGCACCGTCTTGTGCTCATTTTGGAAATGGGGTTGATGCAAAAGGAGTTCCATTGCTGAAAATGCTCTAATGTGCAGGGATAAGAAAAGATAACAGCCGAAAGTTGTAACTTGAATGGAGCTGGTAACGCCATCCGCCGAATCTCCTCTGAACCTTCATAGTTGTCTTTCTTCTGACTGAGCTGGTCTAGAAACACATGCTTCCGATGGAAACTTGGCTGCCTATTCAGTTATTATATACAGAAGTATGAAAAGTTCCGTTGCTGATTAGATTTCTTTGCATACAAATAGCACCGGTATGATGCTTAGGAAAGCTCAACCTGTAGGCTAGGAAGAAGCCGCTATTTTTCTGTGTTCAAGTTTGACTAGTGATCCTGGACAGCCCGGGGGGAGATAAGGGCTGAAGGCTGCAATATTCATCATGTCTCTGCCTGCAGCCGAAACATATGCTTAGGTTGCCTACTAGCTAGTGGATCTGTCAATGTGTCTTTGCCTGCAGCTGAAATGAAACTGATTGCATCCTTGTCCACATTTGCAAGTGATTTTTCTAACATCGTCGTTTTGGGCTGAGGGCCTGAAAATAGTACGTGTGGGCTTTGCCACGAATCTCGGTGTAACACTGCTTCCTAACTTGTTTTCTGCATTACTGCCAGAAGTAGTACTCCTAAACGTCGTTGTAACCAGGTTTTCGATGCATCCTTATCACTGTGCATGGGGTAACCTAGATTCTTAAGTAAAAGAGGCTTGAGATCCTGAACAAAAGTCAGTAGTTTTGATGGAACCAACGACTGTTTGTTGGTGGACATGTATATATCTTTCCCATGGACATGAAAAAATCAGCGGGAAAATGTGTGGCTTGTTCTGGAGCTTTAATGAATTAGTAGCACAAGAGAACATTTCCAGGCCACGAGTATTCGAAGCATATATTTGTGGCACGTACAAGAACAAGATATATACTTGTGTCTTTCCTGATACGATGCATGCCTAGGGGCTAGGGCCTCTTTAATTTGGTTAAATTTTTTAGGATTCAAATTCATAGGATTTTTTTTCCCACTTAAATGTCCATTCGGTTCAAAGGAACACATACGCACCGTCTAGATTTGATATGGATTGCTTTCCTGCACCGAGCACCTCTTTGGCTCACAGATATCTTTTATGGGGGAGGAACGGAGAGAACTTTAGTGCCTGGCGCCATGGAGAAACTGTACAAGCTTGAGAGGTCAGCAATGGTCATACGATTAATAGCCACAAACTGGAGAAAGAAAGCACCGAGAGGAGAGGATGGTATTAGCTGCAAGAAGGGCTAAGAGCATCTACAACCGCAAACAGCAAATCCGATCCCTCAAACACCCACGGACGAGCCCAGGCATGTCCTCGGACAGTGACCGGTCACGCCTCGAATTTGCTCCTCGGCAGCCGGATACCTCAACTATAAACCTTAGATCTATACAAAAGAATGCAAAAGATTAAATACACGTACTATATAGATCAAGTAAAACCTATACTCAGGGCTGGTCCTAAGATTTTAGGGGCCCTGTGCAAAACTGGAACCTGGGGCCCTTCGTGTAAATACATATAATAACGAGACAATATTTTATCTAGAAATTGGAGAAAACAAAGGACAATCGCTATTCAGACAGCAACAGAAGTAAATTTTCATGCAAAACTCTATCCATCTTATGACATCTCGCTCAAAAATGTATCAACCGGCGCAATCCCTAACTATGCAGCAAACAAAATCTAGTACTTTCAGCAGAATGAATCGAAATGCATCTTAAACCATATAGGTATATGTTTATTGAATAATTAAGAACCAGGCAAGTGCAGGCATCAGTGGGTATATAAAAATCGCTTAGAATATTTCTGAATCCGAGGAGCGGGAGAGAGGTGGATGGGCTTGGGCTAGCGGCGCCGAGAGAAAGAAGGATGTGGCTAGGGGTGGGGACGCCGGCCCGCTTAAATTGGCGGATTTGGCCACAGACGGCAAAGTCGGAGTGGCGTCACGCGTCGTTTACACCCCTTACCGAAGGAGATGTTCGTTGGATCGCCGGGTTTCCGGGCGACTCCGTGTGGGAGCCCATCGCCAGTACAACGTGGCAGACGCACCCGGGTGCTCCATATCTGCCCTAGATTTAGGCTGAATATAAGGAGTGCCGGTCAGCCCGAGCGTTTGAGGCCCGTTTGAGGAGCCGTCTGGATCGGTTTTCTGTGACCGGTCACTGACCGGCTGTCCGCCTGGGGATTTATGATGGGTTTGAGGCGCCCGACTGTAGATGCTCCAACTAAACTCAAGACTACACAACCTTCTGCACAAATGGACTGAAATGTGTGCCCGATGGGACGAGGAAGCGTGTGCACTAAAAGATGTTGGAACTCGCCCACAGGATCGATCACATCAAAGTAGACGAACACGCACGCTCAAAAACTTTTAGCCAAAGACACCTGTCGTGCCTTGTTATTTTTTCTTTATTTCTCGTTTTTCTCACGATACAATTTCATGGACCTGTTGCATATATATATGCAACCAAGACCTAGCCGACCCCTAGCAAACCAACTCAAGCTTGACCTCCAATACCTACGCCAACTAGCTTTCAAACCAAACCGGACTTTACTTAACACGCCTTACTAACAAGGACATTACGAGGCTGCCGTACACTTTCCTACATACTCAAATACCACACAGGCACAAACTACTACCACTACACGTCTATAGCCAAGACACTTCCTAGCCGGACCAAAACAATTGTGCTAGGAACTAACTAATCTACTGCTAGACAAGATTATCTCTAACATTCTCCCCCTAATCTTGACTTGTCATCTGCCACGTGCGGAGCCGTCTTGTCTTGACTCGCCGTAGATCCACGACTTGACGATCCAAACTCCGACGCATGACTACCAGCCCACACGGCCGCATCTACGCGTGCAACGTGCAAGATTGGACGCGTCATCAGTCTTCACGTCATACAACTTAACTGGTCACTGTTCCACTACACGCCAAGCTTGATCTTCAACTGTCATATCTGTACAATAAGTATGACCCGTCTGGAAACATGCAGAACCTCCTTGCTCTATAATGTTGTGCCACGGCCATTGCTTGGCCGCTGCCTTGCACTGGGTCCGCACCATACTTCTTGCACTTGCTTGCAGTGGATGAACTCTCCATTGCTTGCACACCTCCTCGCTTTACGAGGCCTTCGCCTACCACCGTCCGCCTTCGGCATCACACCGAATCCACACTGGCCGCAACCAGGACGCTCCACGAGGACATGGACATGACTCACGGAACACCGTGCACACCGCTTCCTACTATTAGGGAAAAGCCTATACACGGAGGTATAGCAGTAGCGCTGATTAAAATAGGGCGCTACTGCTAATTTGTAGTAGCGCGTTCATGCAAAGCGCGCTACAGCTCAAACTTTAGCAGTAGCGCATGTTCAGAAACAAGCGCTAGCACTATAATTCCCACGGCTTAGCGGATAGGCTACACATAGTAGTAGCAATCCATATTGAACCGCACTACTGCTACTTCCTTTGTAGCACTAGTAGAAAAACACCTAATAGTTCCGGTTCCTAAGGGCCTTTAGTCCCGGTTCATGAACCGGGACTAATGGGCCGTTACTAATACCTCCACCCATTAGTCCCGTTTCAAACAAGAATCGGGACCAATGTGCCTCCACGTGGCCCTGTGTGCCGAGCCCAGTCAGGTGGCCTTTGGTCCCGGTTGGTGGCACCAACCGGGACCAAAAGGCATCCCCGCGTCAGCATTCCAGTGGCTGGGGTTTTTGTTTTTTATTGAAAGGAGGGGGGTTGGGGGTTTTGGGGGTTAATTTAGGTGTTTCATATATTGTGTTAGCTAGCTAATTAATAGAGAGAAGTGTCCTCTCTTATGTCCGTGCTTGGTCGGCGCTACGTACTATATACATAAGTCATCCAGAGAACCATTGAGTACAGAAGTTCGTCATGCATACCGAGAGAAGTGATCGATCGACCTCTCCTTCTCCGAGAGATTGGTCAAACAACAAGTTTTCGTATCATGTATCCGACGCTACTGGCTACATACATGTACAATATGTATAAGATCTCTTAATTACAATCCCCTAGCAATTGAAATCAATTTCCACATGGTATTCTCCGGCTTTATTGATGACGTGGTCAAGAAAGAATCCCACCAATTCCTCTTGAATTGCTTTCATGCGATCTGGTTCTAGGAGTTCATTCCGCATCTGCCACGTCTAATTTGAAGAAGGGGGGTAATTAATACATATATATGAATGAAACTCAACAGAAATAATGGTGTAATAAAATGAAATTGTGAATATTATTGCTTACGCACTTCATATTGTCTTTTAGAGTAGCCCCGCTTGTTTTTCAAAGTCGCGTTGTGGATGAACTTGCACACGTAGTATCCACAGAAATCATTCCCTTGTTCCTGCCACAAGCACTTTACGAGAAATAGAGGTCAATCAAACTGAAAATGAAGCATTATAAATGACATTGATGAAAGCATAGCTATAGAATCAATAGGAGATGCGCGCAACTAGCTAGCCGGTAGTACTTACTTTCGGGTATATATATCGCAGCTCCTTCGGCAGTCTCGGAGCTTCTGCGATGAACTGTTTCCAAACCCTGCAAGACAAAGAAAATAATTATTATTACTTGAGATATCAGGAAATGAACAAAAAGTTGCCGATATGGTGTGATAATGATCGATTGTACTTACTTGTTGAGCAATTTAGTCATGTCCGCATAGGTTTCGGGTTCTTTCCGTCTCGAGTCTAAGACGGTTACTAGTCCCCGCTCAAGCTTAATCTCCAGAAGAACATAGTGGTACCTGCGCACACATGTATAACTCATCAATTACATTACTATAACCTCGCTCGAGTAATAAGGGAAACCGAATATGCACACGATAGTAACACTCACTTGCCGTTGTAAGGAAAGAGTATGGTATCTTTGTTTTGATTTTTGATCAACGATCGTAGCAAGTTGTCCTCGGCCTCTTTGACGTCCTTTTTAACCAGAAATTCATCTATGATATTTGTGTTAATGAACCCAATATCATAAATTTCTTGTTTTTTGCACTCGACGATCTTCAATCTGCATAATATATTGAGGATAATTAATTATAAATACATGCAATGAAAGAGCCGAGCTATATATAGAGACTTAATGACAGAAATAGTACTTACAGACAGTAGCAAAAGACCATTATTTTATCGAGGGCCTTTTGATTGAAGAACGCGAAGAACTCATCAAATGGAATAGTCAACAGATCACTTGCAACGAGGTCGTGCTCCTCCTTAATATTCAGATACAAAGCATTCGTCCCCCCAGACTCTCTGCAGGTTTTCATGTACCAATTATGGAATCTTCGCATCGTTGTTGTCAGAGATTTTTCATCTTTGACGAGAGGCTTCCCGTACTCGTATATGTGTTCGTCCACCTCCAAGAAATCAGGAAGTTGATCGTCAGGCAGGTAATCTTCAAGATTGCCATAACCGTCCATCGTCCCCGGAGCATTAGACACATTGAGCAGGGGGCACGATTGCTGTGCTTGTTCGCCGAGCTGGGCAATTTTTTTTCCCTCTGCTTGTTCTTTTAACCTTTTATCACTGACAGTACTTCCCGACTGCTGGGCTTCGAGATATGTCTGTTCAGTAATGCGCTGATAGTTGGTTCTCGGCGGAGACTTTGGTGGTTTCCTCAGGGCATCGATAGTGCGTTTTGCTTTCACCGGATCTATCTTCTCCTCCGGAGGTGGATGTCTCTTTGCTTTCACCCCTTCGAAGAACTCCGTCACGTGGGTCCGCACAATCGTATCGTTTTCCTCCTTGGTCCTCTCGTACGGTAACTTCTCTAGAGGCTTGAGAGGTGGACCGTATCTGTATTGCCTCCCGCCTCTGGTTGTGCTGCTAGAAGCCGGAGCAGACGGAGCGGCTGCGGCGTCTGTCTTCTTTCGTGCTTGCTTACGAGGCGGAGGAGAAGGAGTACGACGCGCCAGAGCAGCCGGGGCGGCGGTGGGTCTCTTCCGCTCTTGCTGGCGAGGCGGAGAAGTAGGAGGCTGCTGGCTGCTCGGGAGCGCCGGCGCAGGCGGAGAAGGAGGCGGAGTGCCGCCACACGCCGGAGAAGGAGGCGGAGTGCCGCCACGCGTGCCCTGATTGTCACTCGCCGGAGGAGGAGGTGGTGGAGGAGGCGGAGTGCCCTGACTCGCCGGAGGAGGAGGAGGAGGCGGAGGCGTCCAGTTCGGAAGGTTGATGAGCTCCTTCCGCCATAGGCATGGAGTCTTCAGAGCAGAACCCAGCCTAGTCTCCCCTTCACCGGTAGGGTGGTCAAGCAGGAGGTCCTCAAATCCCTCCGTTATTTCATCCACCATCACCTTAGCATATCCTTCTGGAATCGGCCGGCAGTGATAAGTTGCTCCGGATCCAGTAGGATAAACAGAGCCAACAGCCGCCTTGACCTTCAAATTCATCCATCGCGCCATAATGTGGCAATGTTGAGGCGGGAGCCGTCAAGACATGCTCCAGCTGAAGCAGCTCGGTGGAAGCGCCTGCAGTTGGCCCTGTTCCAGTTTCTTCCTCCTCTCCTAGGTCTTGTAACCCTCTGCGTCCGGAAAACCAACCTTCCACGGAATGGAGCCTGGCGTGCCTCGTGTCCGTCCAGGGTGCTCAGGATTCCCGAGGGCCATTGTGAGCTCGTCCTTCTCCCTGTCTGGTAGGAACGTCCCTTGCTGCGCTGCATTGATATAGTGTCAAAGGTTCTTGACTAGTATTTCCAGTTGCTCGTCCGTCCAATAGCACCTCCCTGATACAGGGTCCAAGGTTCCGCCAGCCCCGAAGAACCAAGTCCGGCAACGGTCTGGCCATCTCATTGTCTCTGGTTCGATCCCTTTTTCAAGCAGATCATTCTCAGCCTTGGACCAATTAGGCTGGGCTTTGAGGTAGCCACCTGACCCCGTGCGATGGTGAAGCTTCTTCTTCGCAGCATTTTGCTTGTTTGTCGCCGACATCTTCTTACTCTTTTCCGATGTCTTGTGGGCCACAAATGTGGGCCAGTGATCTTTGATCTTCTCATATTTGCCCATGAATTCTGGTGTCTTTTTTTTGTCGACAAACTTGTTCAGCTCTTTCCTCCACCTCCTGAATAGGGTTGCCATCTTCTTAAGAGCACAAGACTTGATTAATTGCTCTTTAACTGGCTTCTCCAGGTCCTCTTGGGGAACTAGCAGAAATTCAAAATTTTCCTACGCGTCACCAAGATCTATCTATGGAGAAACCAGCTATGAGTAGAAGGAGAGTGCATCTACATACCTTTGTAGATCGCTAAGCGGAAGCGTTCAAGTGAACGAGGTTGATGGAGTCGTACTCGTCGTGATTCAAATCACCGATGATCCTAGTGCCGAACGGACGGCACCTCCGCGTTCAACACACGTACAGCTCGATGATGTCTCCCACGCCTTGATCCAGCAAGGAGAGAGGGAGAGGTTGAGGAAGACTCCATCCAGCAGCAGCACAACGGCGTGGTGGTGATGGAGGAGCGTGGCAATCCTGCAGGGCTTCGCCAAGCACCTACGGGAGAGGAGGAGGTGTCACGGGAGGGAGGGAGGCGCCAAGGGCTCAGGTATGGATGCCCTCCCTCCCCTCCACTATATATAGGGGCAGGGGAGAGGGGGGAGGCGCAGCCTTGCCCCTTCCTCCAAGGAAGGGGTGCGGCTAAGAGGGGGGGAGGAGTCCATCCTCCCCAAGGCACCTCGGAGGTGCCTTCCCCCTTTAGGACTCTCCCCTTTTTCCTATATCTTGGCGCATGGGCCTCTAGGGGTTGGTGCCCTTGGCCCATGTAGGCCAAGGCGCACCCCCTACAGCCCATGTGGCCCCCCGGGGCAGGTGGCCCCACCCGATGGGCCCCCGGGACCCTTCCGGTGGTCCCGGTACAATACCGATGACCCCGAAACTTGTCCCGATGGCCGAAACAGGACTTCCTATATATAAATCTTTACCTCCGGACCATTCTGGAACTCCTTGTGACGTCCGGGATCTCATCCGGGACTCCGAACAACATTCGGTAACCACATACAAGCTTCCTTTATAACCCTAGCGTCATCGAACCTTAAGTGTGTAGACCCTACGGGTTCGGGAGACATGCAGACATGACCGAGACGTTCTCCGGTCAATAACCAACAGCGGGATCTGGATACCCATGTTGGCTCCCACATGTTCCACGATGATCTCATCGGATGAACCACGATGTCAAGGACTCAATCGATCCCGTATACAATTCCCTTTGTCTAGCGGTATTTTACTTGCCCGAGATTCGATCGTCGGTATCCAATACCTTGTTCAATCTCGTTACCGGCAAGTCACTTTACTCGTTCCGTAACACATCATCCCGTGATCAACTCCTTGGTCACATTGCGCATATGATGATGTCCTACCGAGTGGGCCCAGAGGTACCTCTCCGTTTACACGGAGTGACAAATCCCAGTCTCGATCCGTATAAAACAATAGATACTTTCGGAGATACCTGTAGTGCACCTTTATAGTCACCCAGTTACGTTGTGACGTTTTATACACCCAAAGCACTCCTACGGTATCCAGGAGTTACACGATCTCATGGTCAAAGGAAGAGATACTTGACATTGGCAAAGCTCTAGCAAACGAACTACACGATCTTTGTGCTATGCTTAGGATTGGGTCTTGTCCATCACATCATTCTCCTAATGATGTGATCCCGTTATCAACGACATCCAATGTCCATAGCCAGGAAACCATGACTATCTGTTGATCACAACGAGCTAGTCAACTAGAGGCTCACTAGGGACATATTGTGGTCTATGTATTCACACGTGTATTACGATTTCCGGATAATACAGTTATAGCATGAATAAAAGACAATTATCATGAACAAGGAAATATAATAATAATACTTTTATTATTGCCTCTAGGGCATATTTCCAACAGTCTCCCACTTGCACTAGAGTCAATAATCTAGTTCACATCGCCATGTGATTAACACTCACAGGTCACATCGCCATGTGACTAATACCCAAGAGTTTACTAGAGTCAGTAGTCTAGTTCACATCACTATGTGATTAACACTCAATGAGTTTTATGTTTGATCATGCTGCTTGTGAGAGAGGTTTTAGTCAACGGGTCTGAACCTTTCAGATCCGTGTGTGCTTTACAAATCTCTATGTCATCTCCTAGATGCAGCTACCACGCTCTATTTGGAGCTATTCCAAACAACTGTTCTACTTGGAGCTATCCTAAATTATTGCTCCATTATATGTATCCGGTCTCTCTACTCAGAGCTATCCGGATAGGTGTCAAGCTTGCATCGTCGTAACCTTTACGACGAACTCTTTTACCACCTCCATAATCGAGAAAATTCCTTAGTCCACTAGTTACTAAGGATAACTTTGACCGCTGTCCTGTGAGCCATTCTTGGATCACTCTTGTACCCCTTGACTGACTCATGGCAAGGCACACTTCAGGTGCGGTACACAGCATAGCATACTGAAGAGCCTACGTCTTAAGCATAGGGGACGACCTTCGTCCTTTCTCTCTATTCTGCCGAGGTCGAGATTTAAGTCTTAACTTCGTACCTTACAACTCAGGCAAGAACTTCTTCTTTGACTGATCCATCTTGAACACCTTCAAGATCATGTCAAGGTATGTGCTCATTTGAAAGTATTATTAAGCATTTTGATCTATCCTTATAGATCTTGAAGCTCAATGCTCAAGTAGCTTAATCCAGGTTTTCCATTGAAAAACACTTTCCAAATAACCCTATATGCTTTCCAGAAATTCTACGTCATTTCTGATCATCAATATGTCAACAACATATACTCATCAGAAATTCTATAGTGCTCCCACTCACTTCTTTGGAAATACAAGTTTCTCATAAACTTTGTACAAACCCAAAATCTTTGATCATCATCAAAGCATACATTCCAACTCCGAGATGCTTACTCCAGTCCTTAGAAGGATCGCTGGAGCTAGCATACCTTTTAGCTTCCTTAGGATCGACAAAACCTTTTTGATTGTATTGCATACAACCTTTCCTTACGAAAACTGGTAAGGAAACTTGTCTTGACATCCATCTGCCAGATTTCATAAATGCAGCTAATGCTAACATGATTCCGACGGACTTTAAGCATTGCTACGGATGAGAAAATCTCATCGTAGTCAACTCCTTGAACTTGTGAAAAACTCTTTGCCACAAGTCGAGCTTCATAGACGGCGACATTACCGTCCACGTCCGTCTTCTTCTTAAAGATCCATTTATCTCAATGGCTTGCCGATCATCGGGCAAGTCCACCAAAGTCCATGCTCTATTCTGATACATGGATCCTATCTCGGATTTCATGGTTTCATAACCATTTGTTGGAATTTGGGCCCACCATCGCTTCTCCATAGCTCGTAGGTTCATTGTTGTCTAGCAACATGACCTTCAAGACAGGATTACTGTACCACTCTGAAGTAGTACGTATCCTTGTCACCCTACGAGGTACGGCAATGACTTGATCCGAAACTTCATGATCAATATCATAAGCTTCCACTTCAATTGATGTAGGTGCCACGGGAACAATTTCCTGTGCCCTGCTACACACTGGTTGAAGTGATGGTTCAATAACCTCATCAAGTCTCCACCATCCTCCCACTCAATTCTTTCGAGAGAAACCTTTCCTCGAGAAAGGACCTGATTCAAGAAACAATCCATTATTGCTTTCGGATCTGAATTAGGAGGTACACCCAACTGTTTGGGTGTCCTATGAAGATGCATTTTATCCGCTTTGGGTTCGAGCTTATCAACCTGAAACTTTTTCATATAAGCATCGCAGCCCCAAACCTTTAAGAAACGACAAGTTAGGTTTCTCTAAACCATAGTTCATACGGTGTCATCTCAACGGAATTACGTGGTACCCTTTTAAAGTGAGTGCGGTTATCTCTAATGCCTAACCCATGAACGATAGTGGTAATTTGATAAGAGACATCATGGTACGCACCATATCCAATAGGGTGCAACTATGATGTTCGGACACACCATCACACTATGGTGTTCCAGGCGGTATTAATTTCAAAACAATTTCCAAAATGTCTTAATTGTGTGCCAAAACTCGTAACTCAGATATTCATCTCTATGATCATATCATAAACATTTTATCCTCTTGTCACAATGATCTTCTACTTCACTCTGAAATTACTTGAACCATTCAATAATTCAGACTTGGGTTTCATCAAGTAAATATTCTCAACATCTACTCGAATCATCTGTGAAGTAAGAACATAACGATATTCACTGCATGCCTTAGCACTCATTGGACTGCACACATCAAAATGTGCTGCTTCCAACAAGTTGCTATCTTGTTCCATCTTACTGAAACCGAGGCTTTTCAGTTATCTTGTCCATGTGGTATGATTTGCATATCTCAAGTGATTCAAAATCAAGTGAGTCCAAACGATCCATTTGCATGGAGTTTCTTCATGCATATATACCAATAGACATGGTTCGCATGTCTCAAACTTTTCAAAAATGAGTGAGTCCAAAGATCCATCAACATGGAGCTTCTTCATGCGTTTTATACCATTATGACTTACATGGCAGTGCCACAAGTAAGTGGTACTATCATTACTATCTTATATCTTTTGGCATGAAAATGTGTATCCCTACGATCAAGATTCAATAAACCATTCCTTTAGGTGCAAGAGCACTTATTCAGGTTTAATACTAATCTTGATGGTAGAGGGAGCGTGCGATGTTAGATCACATCAAACTTGGAAACACTTCCAACACATATCGTCAGCTCACCTTTAGCCAGTCTCCATTTTATTCCGTAGCTTTTATTTCGAGTTACTAACACTTAGCAACCGAACCGGTATCTAATACCCTGGTGCTACTAGGAGTACTAGTAAAGTATACATTAACATAATGTACATCCAATATACTTCTATCGACCTTGCCAGCCTTCTCATCTACCAAGTATCTAGGGTAATCCTGCTCCAGTGGTTGTTCCCCTTATTACAGAAGCACTTAGTCTCGGGTTTGGGTTCAACCTCGGGTTTCTTCATTGGTGCAGTAGCTGATTTGCCGTTTCATGAAGTATCCCTTCTTTCCCTTGCCCTTCTTGAAACTAGTGGTTTCATCAACCATCAACAATTGATGCTCCTTCTTGATTTCTACTTTCGCGATGTCAAACAACGCGAATACCTCAAGGATCATCATCTCTATCCTTGATATGTTATAGTTCATCACGAAGCTCTAGCAGCTTGGTGGCAATGACTTTGGGGAAACATCACTGTCTCATCTGGAAGATCAACTCCCACTTGATTCAAGTGATTGTTGCACTCAGACAATCTGAGCACAAGCTCAACGATTGAGCTTTTCTCCCTTAGTTTGCAGGCTAAGAAAATCGTCGGAGGTCTTATACCCCTTGACGTGGGCACGAGCCTGAAATCCCAATTTCAGCCCTCAAAACATCTCATATGTTTCGTGATGTTCCAAAAACATCTTTGGTGCCTCAATTCTAAACCGTTTAACTGAATTATCACATAGTTA
The DNA here is from genome assembly GCF_002162155.2 of Triticum dicoccoides. Lineage (NCBI taxonomy): Eukaryota > Viridiplantae > Streptophyta > Magnoliopsida > Poales > Poaceae > Triticum > Triticum dicoccoides. The sequence goes on along the minus strand of NC_041391.1, from coordinate 70,729,125 downwards.
TCAAAACGTGTATGTCAGATGTTCGCAACATCCACAGACAACGTTCGAGGTTCAACACACTGAGTAGTGCATTAAGGACATAAGCTTTCTACTGTCCGCGTAATTGCTACTTTCAACTTTCAACTATATTTTCTCTAGGAACATATCTAAAATAGTGGAACTAAAGCGCGAGCTACGACATAATTTGCAAAAGGTCTTTTGACTATGTTCAAGATAATTAAGTTCATCTTATGAACTCCCACTCAGATAGACATCCCTCCGGTCATCTAAGTGATTACATGATCCGAGTCAACTAGGCCGTGTCTGATCATCACATGAGACGGACTAGTCATCATCGGTGAACATCTTCATGTTGATCGTATCTACTATACGACTCATGCTCGACCTTTCGGTCTCCGTGTTCCGAGGCCATGTCTGCACATGCTAGGCTCGTCAAGTTATCCCTAAGTGTTTTCGCTGTGTAAAAACTGTCTTACACCCGTTGTATGTGAACGTAAGAATCCATCACACCCGATCATCACGTGGTGCTTAGAAGCGACGAACTGTAGCAACGGTGCACAGTTAGGGGAGAACACTTCTTGAAATTTTGTAAGGGATCATCTTATTTACTACCGTCGTCCTAAGTAAACAAGATGCATAAACATGATAAACATCACATGCAATCAAATAGTTGTGACATGATATGGCCAATATCATATAGCTCCATTGATCTCCATCTTCGGGGCTCCATGATCATCTTGTCACCGGCATGACACCATGATCTCCATCATCATGATCTCCATCATCGTGTCTTCATGAAGTTGTCACGCCAACGACTACTTCTACTTCTATGACTAACGCGTTTAGCAATAAAGTAAAGTAGTTTACATGGCGTTCTTCAATGACACGCAGGTCATACAATAAATAAAGACAACTCCTATGGCTCCTGCCGGTTGTCATACTCATCGACATGCAAGTCGTGAATCCTATTACAAGAACATGATCAATCTCATACATCACATATATCATTCATCACATCCTTTTGGCCATATCACATCACATAGCATACCCTGCAAAAACAAGTTAGACGTCCTCTAATTGTTGTTTGCATGTTTTACGTGGCTGCTATGGGTTTCTAGCAAGAACGTTTCTTACCTACGCAAGACCACAACGTGATATGCCAATTGCTATTTACCCTTCATAAGGACCCTTTTCATCGAATCCGTTCCGACTAAAGTGGGAGAGACTGGCACCCACTAGCCACCTTATGCACCAAGTGCATGTCAATCGGTGGAACCTGTCTCACGTAAGAGTACGTGTAAGGTCGGTCCGGGCCGCTTCATCCCACAATACCGTCGAAACAAGATTGGACTAGTAACGGTAAGCATATTGAACAACATCAACGCCCACAACTACTTTGTGTTCTACTCGTGCAAAGAATCTACGCAATAGACCTAGCTCATGATGCCACTGTTGGGGAACGTAGCAGAAACTCAAAATTTTCCTACGCGTCACCAAGATCTATCTATGGAGAAACCAGCTACGAGTAGAAGGAGAGTGCATCTACATACCTTTGTAGATCGCTAAGCGGAAGCGTTCAAGTGAACGAGGTTGATGGAGTCGTACTCGTCGTGATTCAAATCACCGATGATCCTAGTGCCGAACGGACGGCACCTCCGCGTTCAACACACGTACAGCTCGACGATGTCTCCCACGCCTTGATCCAGCAAGGAGAGAGGGAGAGGTTGAGGAAGACTCCATCCAGCAGCAGCACAACGGCGTGGTGGTGATGGAGGAGCGTGGCAATCCTGCAGGGCTTCGCCAAGCACCTACGGGAGAGGAGGAGGTGTCACGGGAGGGAGGGAGGCGCCAAGGGCTCAGGTATGGATGCCCTCCCTCCCCTCCACTATATATAGGGGCAGGGGAGAGGGGGGAGGCGCAGCCTTTCCCCTTCCTCCAAGGAAGGGGTGCGGCTAAGAGGGGGGAGGAGTCCATCCTCCCCAAGGCACCTCGGAGGTGCCTTCCCCCTTTAGGACTCTCCCCTTTTTCCTATATCTTGGCGCATGGGCCTCTAGGGGCTGGTGCCCTTGGCCCATGTAGGCCAAGGCGCACCCCCTACAGCCCATGTGGCCCCCCGGGGCAGGTGGCCCCACCCGGTGGGCCCCCGGGACCCTTCCGGTGGTCCCGGTACAATATCGATGACCCCGAAACTTGTCCCGATGGCCGAAACAGGACTTCCTATATATAAATCTTTACCTCCGGACCATTCTGGAACTCCTCGTGACGTCCGGGATCTCATCCGGGACTCCAAACAACATTCGGTAACCACATACAAGCTTCCTTTATAACCCTAGCGTCATCGAACCTTAAGTGTGTAGACCCTACGCGTTCGGGAGACATGCAGACATGACCGAGACGTTCTCCGGTCAATAACCAACAGCGGGATCTGGATACCCATGTGGGCTCCCACATGTTCCACGATGATCTCATCGGATGAACCACGATGTCAAGGACTCAATCGATCCCGTATACAATTCCCTTTGTCTAGCGGTATTTTACTTGCCCGAGATTCGATCGTCGGTATCCAATACCTTGTTCAATCTCGTTACCGGCAAGTCACTTTACTCGTTCCGTAACACATCATCCCGTGATCAACTCCTTGGTCACATTGCGCATATGATGATGTCCTACCGAGTGGGCCCAGAGATACCTCTCCGTTTACACGGAGTGACAAATCCCAGTCTCGATCCGCATAAAACAATAGATACTTTCGGAGATACCTGTAGTGCACCTTTATAGTCACCCAGTTACGTTGTGACGTTTGATACACCCAAAGCACTCCTACGGTATCCAGGAGTTACACGCTCTCATGGTCAAAGGAAGAGATACTTGACATTGGCAAAGCTCTAGCAAACGAACTACACGATCTTTGTGCTATGCTTAGGATTGGGTCTTGTCCATCACATCATTCTCCTAATGATGTGATCCCGTTATCAACGACATTCAATGTCCATAGCCAGGAAACCATGACTATCTGTTGATCACAACGAGCTAGTCAACTAGAGGCTCACTAGGGACATATTGTGGTCTATGTATTCACACGTGTATTACGATTTCCGGATAATACAGTTATAGCATGAATAAAAGACAATTATCATGAACAAGGAAATATAATAATAATACTTTTATTATTGCCTCTAGGGCATATTTCCGACAGATCCTCCTCTGGCGGTAGGGTGAAATTTGCCTTCAGCTGAGTCCAAAGATCTTCTTTCTGCATATCATTGACATAATACACCTCAGGGTCTTCCTCCTTAGGCTTATACCATTGCTGGATGCTGATCGGGATCTTGTCCCTAACAAGAACCCCGCACTGAGCAGAAAATGCGTTCTTTGTCCGGATGGGTTCAATCGGTTCGCCGTCGGGCGCGATTTCTCTGATATCAAACCTTTCATCCAAGCTCAACTTTTTCTTCGGGCCTCGTCTCCTTACCGAAGTTGTGCTCGATCCGGAGGGCTAGAAAAAGGAAGAAAGACGAGAGTTAATTAATATGTGTACATATACCAAAACAATGATTGCATCAATTAACTAGTCAGCACGGGCTTAACTAATATATATATACCTGGCCGGACTCGGTTCGGTCACCAAAGCAGTCAGCACGGTCATCGGAGCAGTCAGCACGGCCATCATGAACATAGCCCTCTTCTTGTACCGGCATTAATGGGCCGGAGCCATCATGAACATAGCCCTCTTCTTCACCCAGTCCTTCCTCACCAACGACGTCGGTGAAAAATGACGCAACGACATCAGTTCCTTCTGTGATCATCTCCCACAACATCGCTTCTGTTGCTTCGTCTCGGTAGTGCTCCATAGTTTCTACAAATATTTACAACATGTCAATTATTATTCAAACATGGTACAGATGGATATATAAATATAAATATATATATATATATATATATATATATTAGTGGCAAACGTAGAACTAGCTAGCTAATCACAATAAGGAATCATGTTAGTGGCCTCGACGCTGCTTCTCTAGGGTTTGGGGTCGCCTCGACACAACGCTTCAAGGGTTTGGGGTGGCCTCAACGACAACGCTCTTTTAACTTGGTAAATTTGGGTGGCCTCGAGAGTTTTGGTCGAGCGAGAGGGCCGAGGGGGGTGCTGCCGTTGTATAGGTTATCACTGTCGAGAGAGGGTATATATATCGACCGCCCCTCATGTCGAAGTTATCTCGAGGGGGCGGCGAGGGCCAAGGCGAGCAGCCTGACGGCGACAGACCCAATAAAACATAAGAAAACGAAGAAGAAATAAAAAGAGGAGAAGAAGAAAGGAATAGAGGAGAAGATCGAAGAAAAAAAAAGGAGAAGAAAAAGAAGAAAAAAAAGAGGAGAAGAAGAAAGGAATAGAGGAGAAGAAGAAAAAATAGAAATATAGATTTCTATTTTTTCTTATCTATTTTTTCTACTTCTCCTCTATTCCTTTCTTCTTCTCCTCTTCCTTTTCTTCTTTTTTGTTCCTCTTATTTATTTCTCCTCTATTCCTTTCTTTCTTCTTCTCCTCTTCTTTTTCTTCTTCTCCCTCGAGAAAGGAAAATAATTAAGGAAAAGGAAGAAAAGAGGAACAAAGAAGAAGGAAGAAGAAGAAGAAAAAAAGAAGAAGAAAAAGAGGAGAAGAAGAAAGGAATAGAGGACAAGAAGAAAACAATAGATTTTTTTTCTATTTTTTCTTCTTCTCCTCTATTCCTTTCTTCTTCTCCTCTTTTTTTTCTTCTTTTTTCTTCTGCTTATTTATTTCTCCTCTTCTTTTCCTCTCCTCTTCTTCTTTCTTTCCTCTTCTTATTTTCTTCTTTCCTATCCTTCTTTTTCTAAAATTGTAACTTTTGCATATATAAAACTTCTCTAAAATTGTAATTTTCTATATATGAACAAAAAACTTTCTATGAACAAAAAAACATTTTTAACATATATATACGCATACATTGAACAAAAACATACATCACATACACATACATCACATTCTAGCCACATACATCACATATACATATACATTATAGTCACATACACATATATATCACATATCAACAAAAAAATAAACTAATAAAAATAAAAAACATATAGCAACATATGAACAAAAACATATAGCTACATACATACACATACATTATATATATATGAAAAAAATTAAACTAATAAAAAAACAGAGCCGGGCAGTGGGGGCAGCAGTGGCGCCGGCGGGGCAGCGCAGGGGTGCAGAGCAGGGTAGGGGTGCGGGAGCGAGGCAGGTGCTCACAGGTGGGTGGCGGGGCACGGCGGGCGGCGTCGGGGCGCGGGGAGCGGCGCCGGCATCGGGGTAGATGGCGTCGAGGGTGGCGGGGACGGCAAAGTTGAGCAGCCTGACGGCGTCGGAGGCGGCGACAACGATGAGGTGGACCAGCCTGACGGCGTCGGAGGCGGCGGCGATGACGAGGTGGAGCAGCCTGACGGCTCGGCGGCGACAGCGACGAGGCAGATCGAGCAGCGGCGTCGGGTGGAGAAGAAAGGGATGGATTTTGGAGAAACTGCTAAGTGCTAGTTATATATGAAGAGAATTGGTCCCGGTTCGTGAAACCAACCGGGACCAATGCCCCCCTTTAGTCCCGGTTGTTGCCACCAACCAGGACCAAAGGCCTCTTTTCAGCAGCCCAAAGGGCGGGAAGCGGCGGCCTTTGGTCCCGGTTGGTGCCACCAACCGGGACTAAAGGGTGGGCATTGGTACCGGTTGGTTCCACGAACCGGTACCAATGCCCCCCCTTTAG
>NC_041391.1:70719761-70723293 GCF_002162155.2 Triticum dicoccoides | reverse complement strand
CACCAACCGGGACCAAAGGTCGTGTGCTGGCGCGTTGCGGCATGAAAGTTTAGTCCCACCTCGCTAGCTAAGAGGGGCGCGCAGTGGTTTATAAGCCCCACTACTGCACCCCTCTCGAGCTCCTCTCCACTACAGGCTTACGGGCTTACTTACTACTGCTTTGCTTGATGGGCCTACTGGGCCTCATGCGGGCCTGAATCCTGGCCCATGGTGGGTTTCTAGTCGTATTCAGGCCATTGGGGCCCAGTAGGAGGCACTTTTTTTTCTTTACTTATTGTTGCTATTTTATTATTTTCCAAGTTTTTTTTGTTTTGTTTTCTGCATTATTTATTTATTTTTTGTTTTTTTGCTTTATTTTTTAATTCATTTTGCTTTTAGTTTTAGAAAAATTATAAACTTTCTGTTAGTGCCATTAGTTCTCAAATTTGAAAACACTTTTTTTGTTTTTTTGTTTTGTTTCTTGCTTTATTTATTTTGTTTTGTTTCTACTTACAACAAAATACTTATTGTTGCTATTTTTATTTTTTTTCTAGTTTTTTTGTTTTGCTTTCTGCATTATTTATTGTTTTTTGCTTTATTTTTTAATTCTTTTTTGCTTTTAGAAAATTATAAACTTTCTGTTAGTGCCATTAGTTTTCAAATTTGAATACACTTTTTTTGTTTTCTTTTTGCTTTATTTATTTTGTTTTGTTTCTACTTACAACTAAATTCTTATTGTTGCTATTTTTATTTTTTTCCTGTTTTTTTGTTTTGTTTTCTGCATTATTTATTTTCTTATGAGGGCCGAACCATAAGAAATTAAAGCATTTCAAATGAACTCTAAAAAAGTTGAAAGTTGAAAGTTGGCATGGTATCATAATATCGTCTGTTACAAAGTTGGCATGGTATCATCATAATAGTTGCGGGAGAAAGTGTTCACTTTTTCTTCGCTTGTGTCATTTGCTTATTGCGCCGTAACCATGGATAATCTTCATCGTTTGTCAGGATGCTGGGGTCAGCCTTGACTTTGAAGGGAGGAATTTCATGAAACTTTTCATAATATTCAGACATGTCTATCTTGCCCTCCACTCCCACGATGTCCCTTTTTCCTGAAAGAACTATGTGGTGCTTTGGCTCATCGTATGATGTATTCGCTTCCTTATCTTTTCTTTTTCTCGGTCTGGTAGGCATGTCCTTCACATAGATAACATGTGCCACATCATTGGCTAGGACGAACGGTTCGTCAGTGTACCCAAGATTTTTCAGATCCACTGTTGTCATTTCGTACTGTGGGTCTACCTGTACCCCGCCTCCTGATAGATTGACCCATTTTTCAGATCATCATCATCGGGCACATCGTCTGGTTCCTCTTGATCTTCAGCAGCTTCGCCCGTTGCAACATCATCGTGCACATCGTCTGGTTCCTCTTGATGTTCAGTAGCATCACCGTATTCAGGGGGCACATAGTTGTCATCGTACTCTTCTTCTTCGCGGTCTTCCATCATAACCCCTATTTCTCCGTGCCTCGTCCAAACATTATAGTGTGGCATGAAACCCTTGTGAAGCAGGTGGGTGTGAAGGATTTTCCGGTCAGAGTAAGACTTCGTATTCCCACATATAGGGCATGGACAACACATAAAACCATTCTTCTTGTTTGCCTCAGCCACTTCGAGAAATTCATGCACGCCCTTAATGTACTCGGAGGTGTGTCTTTCACCGTACATCCATTGCCGGTTCATCTGCGTGCATTATATATAGTTCATCATCACATTAAAACCAAAGTACATACATAGTTCTCATCTAACAACATAAAGCTCTGCAGAGCATCTAAATTAATTAAACCATACATTGAAACTACGTAAAACATTTCAATGCGAAAACAATTGCGATCATAATCGCAACCAATGTAACAACTGATCCAACGGCATAATGATACCAAGCCTCGGTATGAATGGTATATTTTCTAATCTTCCTAATCTTCAACCGCATTGCATCCATCTTGATCTTGTGATCATCGACGACATCCGCAACATGCAACTCCAATATCATCTTCTCCTCCTCAATTTTTCTAATTTTTTCCTTCAGGAAATTGTTTTCTTCTTCAACTAAATTTAACCTCTCGACAATAGGGTCGGTTGGAATTTCCGATCCAACAACCTCCTAGATAAATAAAATCTATGTCACGTTGGTCGGCATAATTGTCATAAACAATAGATGAACCAATAGTTATGAAAAGATAATATATACCACATCCAAATCATAGACAGGACGAGGGCCGACGGGGGCGGATACCAAAACCATCGCACTATATAAGATGCAATAATAAAAGTAAGAAAATTATACAAGTATCTATATAAACATACAAGTAAGAATTTTTTTTCCTTTCAGAAAGCAGATAAGAACAAGAGGCTCACCACGGTGGTGCCGGCGACGAGATCGGCGCGGGCGATCGACGGCGTGAAGACGGGGACGGGACATGACGGACCGCTAAACCTAGACAAATATTGAGGAAAATGGAGCTTGGAGGTCGAGCTTGGAGAGGAGAAAGCTTAAGTAGTGTGTCTCGGGAATTCCATCAAACACCTCGTGTGCATAGGTGGTGAGCTAGAGCACAACAAAGCTCTCTCCTTGCCGGCCACGAAAAACAGAGCAGTGAGAGTGCTCTGCTCGCGGGCGAGGGGTATATATAGGCAACTAATTGGTCCCGGTTCGAGGCTTGAACCAGGACTAAAGGGAAGCCTTTGGTCCCGGTTCAGGCCACCAACCGGGACCAATGGTAGTGGGCCAGGAGCAAGGCACATTGGTCCCGGTTCGTCCCACCAACCGGGACTAAAAGGTCCAGACGAACCGGGACGAATGGCCCACGTGGCCCGGCCGGCCCCCGGGGCTCACGAACCGGGTCCATTGCCCCCATTGGTCCCGGTTCTGGATTGAACTGGGACTAATGGGCTGACCCGGCCTGGACCATTTCCCCCTTTTCTACTAGTGTAGCAGCGTGTTTTCTTCTAAACTCGCTACTGCTAAAGGATATAGAATTAAATGGAAAGCAAATAGAAAGGTAATTGAAAATGAAAGAAATAGAATAAGGTGAAAGGAAAAAATAAAATTTGAAGAAAAATAAATGAAAAAAGTGGAAAAAAGAAGTAGCAGTAGCGTGTATACCAGAACGCGATGTAGCTAACTTAGCAGTAGCGCGCTTTCTGGAACGCGCTACTGCTACTTTTGAATTAACCACCCGCCGGCTCAAAATTTTGCTAAGTCCTCCATTCCCCCCCTTTCCCTACTCCTCTGTCGCCGCCGCCCGAGCCTGCCCTCACCGCCGCCGCACGCCGCCAACCTCAGAGCCGCCGCCCGCTGCCGCTCTCGACCTCACCATTGCCGCCCTCGACCTCACTGCCGCCGCCACCCGAGCCCACCCAGCACCGCCGCCTCCCGATCCCGAGCCCACCCTCGCCGCCCCTACCTCTCCATCGCCGAGCACCTCCCCGCCACCGTCTCTCCCCTCATTGTAAGCCCCCCACCCCTCCCCCACCCCCTTTTTCTCTGCTTAGTT
>NC_041391.1:70711912-70719434 GCF_002162155.2 Triticum dicoccoides | reverse complement strand
AGATAATGATTTTTAGTAGTTGAACTAGTTTAGTTTTAGTTGAACTAGTTTAATTTTAGTTGAACTAGTTTAGTAAGTAAATTAATAAACTAGTTGAGCTAGTTGAATTAATAGAACTAATGTATTTTTAGTAAGTAAATTAATAAACTAGTTAAACTAGTTTAGTTTTAGTTGAACTAGTTTAGTAAGTAAATTAATATAACTAGTTAGACTATTTTATTTTTAGAAAGAACTAGTATTTTCTATTTATAGTAAGTTTATATATAGTAAGAACTAGTTGAATTAATAGAACTAGTTGAACATGTCATATTTGTTGTTATTTTTTTAGTTTAAGAAATTATTCGGGATGTATTAGTGATAACTTATAGGGTTTTTGCTTTTGCAGAAATCAAGGAGCCCCTCCATCATCCCCGTCGTCGTCCCCGTCACCGACCCCCTCTGACCTCGAGGTGAGACCTGCCAAATCTCCATGTATATCTTGTGTTGCTCATATAGAATATGTGGTTGCCCAAGTGGCCGGTCATGTTCAGGTTACACCTCCGAGTGGCCTATGTTTTGCCGGAGTGTTGATTAATTTCCGTTCAGGAAAATTTCAGACGCTCGATATGTCCTTTTTTAGCAAAGGTCATGCCAGATTTTTCCGTGAATTCTGGCATGACTTGTGCTAGAATATGTACAAGTTTAATCTTTGAGTTATGAACATAGGAAATGTCGTACTCAAACAACGACAGTCTCCTGGGGGAGTGCAGCTGGTGCCACGACGATCGAGGTATGTGCGACAGGTTCGTTGAGCTGGACGAAGATCGGCGCTTCAGCATTAAGCTCGAGGAGACATTCAATGTTGAAATGGTACGCAACAACGACAAGTGTTTTTTTCGTAATTAAGCATGACTTCAACTATTTCAACGTCTAATTTTCATATTTTACAATTCGACTAGCTTATCCCATGTCATGCAAGTCGCTATGTCTTGGAGAGGATGGGTTTTGAAGACCATGAAAATTTTGAAACAAAGAAAATACACCTAAGGACCCATCATGATATGGATTTTGAAGTAAATCTGTGCAATGCTCAGAGCATAACCCTTTTTGGTTGCCAAAACTAGGAAGCACTTTGCAAAATGTATGGTTTTTATGAGGGTATGATTGTCACCATGGATCTTGGTGATCCTGACATTGAGCAAGACAATATGGACATTTGGGTCCTTGTTGATACGCTTCCGATTCTACCACAATGTGAGTTTCTCAAACATAGTTATTAACTAATTTATATTGTTTATTTTAAAATAGTTGACAGCTTATTTCCATTGACAGCTTATTTTGATTCTTCAAAGAATGTGCGGAACATGGTAGAAAAAATCCACCACACTGATGGATCCAAATTAACTTATAAGGAGAAAAGTCATCTGATAGCTTATTGTACTTATCTTGAGAATTACAATACCTATTATCGAACTCCTCCAAATTATGGTGAATACGTGCCACTAGTGCACGTGTTGAACCATGGTAACTTCTATGGAGATATCCTGGTAAGATTTTTTACTATTATGACATCCGTGCATCTTTTGCATACTTCTAAAACTAGTACATCATTGCTAACTACGAAGTTATTACTATGTTTTTCAACAGAAAATCCTGATGGATTGTGTGCCTCATCTGATGTATCTGAATGGTCGCCTTAGAGTTCTGAACATACTACCAGGTCAATCTAGGGAGCTCACCTGTGCATATCGGATTTCTAAATCCGGTGAACACATGCTCATCAAAGAATGGAAAAATGTTTGGACATTCGCAAGGAGGTTCTTGGAAGTAACACTAAGCGGAAGTCAAGAATTGGAGAAAGGATAATCTCCATTCTCCATAATGGAGAGTCAGGGGTTATCTTGTTTTTTGCTATTTTACCTTAGAGATTGTAGTAGGTCCTAAGAGAATGTAGTAGGTCCTATGAGGTACAATATGTTTATTATGTGGTACGATGTGTTAGAATTTACGATGAGGAGTACTTGTGATTACGACTAGTGACCAATTTGCTATGTGATGTCATTGATGAAAACGATGATCTTGAGGAGGTGTTATATGACAATGATGTATTATGATGATAAGTTGTTAATGATATGATGATGACGCTGATATTTATTATATCATTGGGTGAAAGAACCGCGGATTAGTTTCAAGTGGATGGACATCCACTTGAAACTAGTCCACGGTTCTTTCATCCCGTGATGTAATAACTCATTATGATGTAAAAACAATATCTAAATTCCTGTTGTATGAAAACTTGTGTAAAGGTGTATGAATACAACATGAAATAAAAAAGAAATAAAACACGAAATAATAGTAGTAGCGTGGGCAGGGAGAAGCGCTACTACTAATTACCAGTAGCGCTCCTCTTGGAAATCGCTACTACTAAGTCGATTTAGCAGTAGCGTGGGTTGAGGCACGCTACTGCTAAGATTTAGCTGTAGCGCCATACCAGTAGCGCTCCAGCCCGCGCTACTGATAGGCCTAAAACCCTCGCTGCTGCTAGGCTTTTCCCTAGTAGTGTCCACTTGCAACGGATCATCACCAAGACGAGCACTTGGACACGATGACGACAACTCACAGATGCAATGATGACTGATCGTGCAAACTCGCACGACTCCTTGACTCATCCAACTCACCCGGACCACTATCTTGATGAGCTCCAGCGCCGCACCTTGGCACCACCTCTCCCATCAATGATCTCCTTCCACCGCCTTTCCGACGACAGCCTGCCGCCTCCCTCCTAGTTGCTTTGCAGAATGACAATCGCCAGAACCTCCTCACCGCTGCATCAGCCAGCGACTTCATCGCCCGTCCCGAGGCGCTAGTCGGGTCACAACCGCGGGGCAAGCGCTCAACCCCTGAACCTTGCTCTAGATACCAATTGTTGGAACTCGCCCACATGATCGATCGCATCAAAGTAGACGAACACGCACGCTCAAAAACTTTTAGCCAAAGGCACCTCTTGTGCCTTTTTTTCTTTATTTCTCCTTTTTCTCACGATACAATATGCAGAACCTGCTGCATATATATAACCATGGACCTAGCCGACCCCTAGCAAACTGACTCAAGTTTGACCTCCTATACCTATGCGGACTAGCTTTTAGACCAAACCGGACTCTACCTTTTTTTACGGGAAAATCAGAGAGCTTTATTCAACAAAAGTGTTCCCCGGGCAATCAGCTAAGAGGCTAGTTACCAAGAAGTTGGGGGTCTCTTCGAGCTAGCAATCGGTCACATTCAAAGTGCATGCACGTTTTGCACAGAGATGCGTCGGTAAGTTTGCTGCCCTGTTTACATGTTGAATCTCAAAAACTGAAAAATCAAAAACTAGCTCTCCTATTTCATCTAGGATAGGAGCCACAATCGAACGAGAGTTGCGGCGAGTATTCCAGAGTTGTACTAACTCCTGGCAGTTGGTCTCCATTATCACATGCGATAGGCCTCGAAGTTTTGCAAACAGTGCTCCTTCTCGCATTGACAGGGCTTCCATCAACAGTGGATCTGAAATGTCACCAAACGGTTTGCACCAAGCTCCCAGTAGCGATGTCTCAGAGCGGGCTACACCACCCGCACCTCCTCGACCCTCCGCCACATTGAGTGCACCATCCATCGTTATATTGATCGTACCTGGCTCGGGAGGCCGCCATCCGAAACCTGGTAGGACATTATATTCCTTCCCAGGCAACTCCAGCAGCGCAAGGGCCTCTCTAGTTGACCTGATTGCAGTTGCTGTATCTCTCCCCTATTCCCCATGCTTGATCCGGTTGCGAGAATCCAGATCATCCACATGATGGTAATATTTTTTGCTCGATCTTCTTCCCTGATCCGATCTCCACATAGAATGTCTCTAGCCCACGAGCGTGGATGTAGTCGAGGAAGCCGCAAATCAAACCAAGCACAAGCTTCATCCCAGAAGCGTCGTGCATGGGAACATTGAATGAGTGCATGCATGAGATGCTCCTCCCTCGCCAAACAAACTTTACAAGTGTTGAGGACTGAGATGTGGCGATACTTGAGAGTACATTCATCCGGTAAGATCCCACTCAGTACCCTCCACCAGAACACTCGTACTTTTGGGATCACTTTGAGTTTCCACATGGCCATCCACATCTGTTTTCATCTCGAGAAGCACCGGTAGCCGTCCCTTCCTCTAGAGCAGAGCGCTCGTTCTGAGTCATTAGAGCACGGTATGCCGATTTAATAGTGTAGTTGCCTGATCTTTCAAAGGCCCAAGCATAGAAATCCTCTCCTCCCCTTCTGATTGAGATGTTAAGAATTGCATCAGCATCTGGGGCGATGAAGGTCATCCTGACTAGATCCTGTCTCCATGTCCAGTTCTCGGTATCGATGAGGTCCGAGACTGTCTGAACCGTGGTGTTTGGAGGTTGCAGCAAGGGTGACATGGATATAGTTCCAGGAATCCACTTGTCATGCCACACATGGATTGAACTCCCGTCACCCACTCTTTTGATAAGGCCCGCTTGCAAAGCTTTCCTGCCAGCAATGATAGCTCGCCAAGTAGCTAATGCTGATTTTGGAGTGGTTGCATGCAAGAAATCTGTGTCATGAAAGTAGCGTCCCTTCATTACTCTTGCACACAAAGAATTAGGGTTAGTCATAAAGCGCCAACCGTGCTTTCCCAGTAACGCAAGATTGAACTGATGGGGGTCACGAAACCCCATACCACCTTGGCACTTAGGTGTGGCCAAATTCTTCCAGGACACCCAATGCATAGCATTTTTGTCAATAGAGCTGCTGCAGAAATATTTTGCCATTGGTGAAGTCAAGCTCTTGCACACCATTTTTGTCAATAAAAATGTACTCATGGAGTACGTGGGAATCACCTGAACAACTGATTTCAGCAAAGCTTCGCGAGCTGCACATGCAAGTAGTTTCTCATACCATCCCTGGATCTTCCTGCGAGCTCTCTCCCTGATGTGGTCGAAAGTACCACTCGTGATACGGCCGACCAGTGTGGTAGCCCCAGGTAACGTTTGCTAAAGGCCTCAACATCAATGTTTAGGACCGATTTTAGCTGCTGCTTGAGCTGGGCCAGAGTGTTAGAACTGAAGTATATGGCGCTCTTGGCCCGATTAACACACTGCCCCGATGATTCTCCATAAATCCTCAAGCTGTCATTCAATCTTTCTGCACTGTGGGTGTTAGCATTGACAAAGATCAAACTGTCGTCCGCAAAAAGCAAGTGTGACACCCACGGCAATCTGTAGCTCACTCTTATGCCTATATCCACTTACCCATTATTGTAAAACTTCAGCAAAGAGGAGAAACCCCCCGCACAAAGCACACACAGGAAAGGTGACGCTAGGTCTCCTTGTCTCAGCCCTCGCGAGGGTGTGAAGAAGGGCAACCGCTCACCATTCACCCTGACCGAGAAGCGTACCGAGGATACGCATTTCATAATCAACCAGACAAAGACCATGTTGAAGCCCAACTTCGTGAGGATGGCCTCAAGAAAATGCCACTCGACACGGTTGTAGGCTTTCACCATGTCTAGCTTGATTGCACAAGCGTAGTTATTCCCTTTCTTCCGCCTTCTCATTGTGTGCACACTTTCATATGCAACTAGAACATTGTCAGTTATAAGCCATCCTGGAACAAACGCGCTTTGCTCTTCACTGATTATCTCATCCATATAAGCTCTCATGCGGTTTGTAACACATTTGGATGCAATCTTATAAAGAACCAAACAGAGTGCAATGGGTCTATATTGTGAAATAAACTAGGGGTGTCGTACCTTGGGGATCAAAGTGATGGAAGTATCGTTCAAGCCCACTAGTAGTTCTCCTCCATTCAGAAAATCCAACACTGTCGCAGTTACTGCCTCACCTAATAAGCTGCAGTGATGTTGATACAACCCCGCAGTAAAACCATCTACACCCGGCACTTTGGACGGAGCCATTTGAAACAAAGTTGTCCTGACTTCCGCCGCCGTGTAGAGTTTTGTTAATTCCACATTCATGTCATCTGTGACCTTAACTGGAATGTGACTGAGCAGCTCGGTTGAATCCATAAACCCTTGGGACTCATACAAATTTTGATAGAACGTCTGAACCTCGCTCTTATCTTCCTCTTCATTTGTGCAAAACGAGCCATCCGCATGACATAAAGCCTGTATTCTGTTAATATGTTTTCTTTGTGCCGGCTGGGCTTGAAAATATGCAGTGTTGCGATCGCCGTCTCTTAGCCAGCGCACACGGGACCTCTGCCCTAGCCAGATCCCCTCCTGATGGAGGGCCTCACGTAGTTGTCGTGCAACTATTTTTTCCTCCTCGGTTGGCCCTCGACCCACCGAACAACACCGTAAATTATCGAGTCTTTTCTGCAATTGTCTGACTCAGCGAGTTTAGCAACCAAACTCACGAGTCCCCCACGGCTCAAGTGTTGCTTTAAGATGATTCGGTGAGTCCTCAATACCTTGGAGGCCCGGCCCTCTATTTGCCTCTTGCCACGCAGCAGTAACGATACGGTCATAGTCCATATGCGATGACCACACATTCTCATACCTGAATTGTCTCGTTGCTCGTGACATGTTCATAAGCTTCTCCTTTACCTCCGCTACAACAAAGCAATACTCAGATTCCACACAAGGTATATTTCTAATTCTGATATATTGAAAATGTTGCCGGAATTCTTCATTGGCAAAGACTCTATCCAGCCTTGCTTTGACATTTGCGTCACCTGCCTGGCGATTATCCCAGGTATACGTTGTGCCTGACCACCCCAAATCTTGGAGGGCCACCTCATCAGTGACTTCTCTGAAAGCTCTCATTTGCCTCTCTGGCCTAGCTGCCCGACTGAAGTGTTCATTGCGTAGATAGTTTCATTAAAATCACCCAAACAAATCTAGGCCGCATGCGGCATGGAATACAAAGTACGTAGGAAACGCCAACTATGATGTCTATCCTCTGCTCAGGGCGCTCCATAAAAACCAGTAAACCTCCGTTGAAAGGAGTTTTGATATTTGTATTTAACAAAAGCATCAATGTGTCCAGAGCTATAGTTTTTAAGCTCAACAATAACATCATGTGACCAAAAAATCCCAATGCCATCACTTAGGCCGACACTATCCACTTCAAAGCACCCGCCGAAGCCTAGATGTCTTTGCAAATCCTCAACTCTCTTCCCTTTAATTTTTGTTTCCACGACGAAGAGAAGAGTGGGTCCTTCTAGCTTCACAATGCTGCAAAGCTCTCGAACCGCCTCGGGGTTCCCAAGCCCCCGGCAGTTCCATGATAGGCAACTCATTGGCCTGGGCAGGACCGACCGCCAGTCTCTGCCGAGTTTTCAGGTGTAGGCCTCTTCTTCTTTGGTTCTCGAACCAGATCCTCATCATCTTCTCCACCCGCAGCGCTCGTACTCGGATCATGATCTTCAGTGCTTTGTGCTGCTGTGAGAAGCAACTACTTTGGTTTGTATACTGCGGTCGGTCCCTCCTTTCTCTTGTAACGAGTGTTATCTCTGGGTTTTAGAGGCGAGACCA
>NC_041391.1:70709465-70711626 GCF_002162155.2 Triticum dicoccoides | reverse complement strand
GTTCTGGAGTTCCTTGTCTCTTGCTTGCCACTCTGGTCAGATTTCTGTCCCCTGGATGAATTTTCCCTGCCTGCTGGGTACCTGTTCTCTTCAGGAGCTCGCAGTGTTGGCCCAAACGGAAGCTCTCCCTTCTCATCTCGAGTGCCTGGGTTAGAGCAGTAAAGATCCGAATGGACCAGCCGTCCACAAGAGAAGCAGAAGTATGGAATTTGTTCATATTGGATTCCATAGGGATCCACCTTCTTCCTCCTTGCTGAATCAATGAGCACCCGTCTCCTGAGCGGTTTGTTGTCATCCACCGAAACCCTAGCTCAGAGAAAGCCTCCGTTGTGATCAAACTTTGCAATCTAAACCTCCTTATCAATCATACGTGCTATTGGGAAGCTCCATGCATCATCTCTCAGATTGTAGGGTAGGTTAAGAACCCTAGCCCACACATGCAGGCGATCGAACTTGACCTCATATGGGCGCATGCACTCTTCAAACTCGGCCAAGATTACCGCGTTCTTGTTGATGTGCCAAGGCGATCCTGCCCAAACTCTGTCGTGATCTCGCTGAGACTAAAATTCAGCGACAAATATGTTAGCTCCAGTCGAGCGGAATTGCAGTCCTCTAGGGTTTCCCCAAGCCGGTCTCAAAGCATTGCCGATGGTGGGTATGTGATACTGGTTTCGGTACAGGACCTTACCCGCCAGCAACCACTTCGCCGGAGCACCGTCCAGGCGATCATCTATCACGAGAGGAGTCGCCTCTTCATCAGATATGTCTAGCTTCCCCAGAGCTTCCTCTAGTTTCTCCCTCGCCGAACTGGTTTTGGTCGATGTCGAGGTCTCCTGCATCGTCTCCGCCAAGGGTGGTGTCGCCATCATCCTTGCCGAGTCCCGGAGGCGGCCCGTCGATGAGATCTACGGCCGCCGATCGGTTTCCACGTCGAACCCTAGCGCCGCCCGAGAGCCCTAGGTTTCAGGGAAAAAGAACGCCACGACCGATCAAACCGGACTCTACTTAACACGCCTTACTAACAAGGACATTACGAGGCTGCCGTACACTTTCCTACGTATCTAATACCACGCAGACACAAACTACTACCACTACACGTCTATAGCCAAGACACTTCCTAGCCGAACGAAAACAATTGAGCTAGGAACTAACTAATCTACCGCTAGACAAGATTATCTCTAACATTCTCCCTTTAATATTGACTTGCCATCTGCCACGTGCTCCATCTTGTCTTGACTCGCCGTAGATCCACGATTTGACGATCCAAACTCCGACACATGATCTGGACTACCAGCCCACACGGTCGCATCATCTCGTGCAACGTGCAAGATTAGACACGTCGTCAGTCTTCACGTCGTACAACTTAACTGGTCGTTGTCCCACTACACGCCAAGCTTGATCTTCAACTGTCATATCTGTACAATAAGTATGACACATCTGGAAACATGCAAAACCTCCTTGCTCTATAATGTTGTGCCACCGTCATTGCTTGGCCGTTGCCTTGCACTCGATCCGCACCATACTTCTTGCACTTGCTTGCAGTGGATCAACTCTCCACTGCTTGCACACCTCCTTGCTTTACGATGGCTTCGCCTACCACTGTCCTCCTTCGGCATCACACCGAATCCACACTGGCCGCAACCAGGACTCTCCACGAGGACATGGACATGACTCACGGAACACCGTGTACACCGCTTCCACTTGCAACGAATCATCACCAAGACGAGCACTTGGACACAATGACGACAACTCACAGACGCAACGATGACTGATCGTGCAAACTCACATGACTCCTTGACTCATCCAACTCACACGGACCACTATTTTGATGAGCTCCAGTGCCGCACCTCGGCACCACCTCTCCCATCAACGATCTCCTTTCACCGCCTTTCCGACGACAGCCTGCCGCCTCCCTCCTTGTTGCTCTGCTGAACAACGATCGCCAGAACCTCCTCACCGATGCATCAGCCAGCGACTTCATCGCCCGCCCCGAGGCGCTAGTCGGGTTGCAACCCCGGGGCAAGCGCTCTACCCCTAAACCTTGCTCTAGATACCAATTGTTGAAACTCGCCCACAGGATCGATCACATCGAAGTCGACGAACACGTACGCTCAAAAGCTTTTAGCCAAAGGCACCTGTCGTGCCTTGTTCTTTTTTCTTT
>NC_041391.1:70699500-70709161 GCF_002162155.2 Triticum dicoccoides | reverse complement strand
ACTCTACTTTATTTTTTTAGTATGTTCATATACTATATCTAAGATACTCCAAAGTGAGTTATATGAAAAAATTGCTAGTGAGCTCATAGTTTTATCATATTTGTGAAATACGAAGTATGCACAAAATATGATACATACTAGAAAAAAAATAGTATATATACTACCTAAACATTCTTATATACTGCATACTACGCGTACATACTCTCCAATATGATAGATACTACCTATAATGTATGAAATAAAAGTGGGAGTAACTACACCCAGTAATAGGAAAAATTTAACCATGGACCTAGCCGACCCCTAGCAAACCGACTCAAGCTTGACATCTTATACCTATGCGGACTAGCTTTCAGACCAAACCAGACTCTACTTAACACGCCTTACTAACAAGGACATTATTAGGCTGCCGTACACTTCCCTACGTACTCAAATACTACACAGACACAAACTACTACCACTACACATATATAGCCAAGACACTTCCTAACCGGACGAAAACAGTTGAGCTAGGAACACTAGTAGAGAAGGGGGCAAAGGTCCAGGCCGGGTCAACCCATTAGTCCCGGTTCAGTCCAGAACCGGGACCCATGGGGGCATTGGATCCAGTTCGTGGGCCCCGGGGGTCAGCCGGGTCACGTGGGCCATTGGTCCCGGTTCATCTGGACCTTTTGGTCCCGGTTGGTGGGACGAACCGGGACCAATGGGCCTCGCTCCTGGCCCACCACCGTTGGTCCCGGTTGGTGGCTTGAACCAGGATCAAAGGCTGCCCTTTAGTCCCGGTTCATCCTACCAACCGGGACCAATGAGGTGCCTATATATACCCCCTCGCGTAAGAACAGAGCACACTGCTCTGTTTTTTCTGGTCGTCAAGGGGGAGAGGGCTTGGTGGTACTCTAACTCACCTTCTATGCACATAAGGTGTTCGATGGAATGCCCGAGCCACACTACTTAAGCTTTCTCCTCTCCAAGCTGGACCTCCAAGCTCCATTTTCCTTAATATTTGTCTAGGTTTAGTGGTCCGTCACGCCCCGTCCCCGTCTTCACCGCCGTCGATCACCCGTGCCGATCTCATTGCTGGCACCACCGTGGTGAGCCTCTTATTCTTATCTTCTTTCTGAAAGGAAAAATATTCTTACTTGTATGTTTATATAGATACATGTATTATTTTCTTACTTTTATTATTGCATCTTATATAGTGCGATGGTTTTGGTATCCGCCCCCGTCGGCCCTCGTCCTGTCTATGATTCGGGTGTGGTATATATTATCTTTTCATAACTATTGGTTCATTTATTGTTTATGAAAACTATGCCGACCAACATCACATAGATTTTATTTATCTAGGAGGTTGTTGAACCGGAAATTCCAACCTACCCTATTGTTGAGAGGTTAAATTTAGTTGAAGAAGAAAGCAATTTCTTGAAGGAAAAAATAAGAAAAATTGAGGAGGAGAAGATGATATTGGAGTTGCATGTTGCGGATGTCGTCGATGATCACAAGATCAAGATGGATGCAATGCGCTTGAAGATTAGAAAGATTAGAAAATATGCCATGCATACCGAGGCTTGGTATCATTATGTTGTTGGATCAGTTGTTACCTTGGTTGCGATTATGATTGCATTTGTTTTCGCATTGAAATGTTTTACATAGTTTCAATGTATGGTTTAATTAATTTGGATGCTCAGCAGAGCTTTATGTTGTTAGATGAGAACTATGTATGTACTTTGGTTTTAATGTGATGATGAACTTCTATTAATTTGGTCACTTAATTATCTATTCATGATGTTCTGTAATGATTTTTGACACACTTAATTATATATAATGCACGCAGATGAACCGGCAATGGATGTATGGTGAAAGACACACCTCCGAGTATATTAAGGGTGTGCATGATTTTCTCGAAGTGGCTGAGGCAAACTACCAGAATGGTTTTATGTGTTGTCCATGCCCTATATGTGGGAATACGAAGTCTTACTCTGACCGGAAAATCCTTCACACCCACCTGCTTTACAAGGGTTTCATGCCACACTATAATGTTTGGACGAGGCATGGAGAAATAGGGGTTATGATGGAAGACGGCGACTAAGAAGAGTACGATGAGAACTATGTGCCCCCTGAATACGGTGATGCTACTGAAGATCAAGAGGAACCAGACGATGTGCACGATGATGCTGCAACGGGTGAAGCTGCTGAAGATCAAGAGGAACCAGACGATGTGTCCGATGATGATGATCTCCGCCGGGTCATTTTCGATGCAAGGACGCAATGCGAAAGTCAAAAAGAGAAGCTGAAGTTCGATCGCATGTTAGAGGATCACAAAAAAGGGTTGTACCCCAATTGCGAAGATGGCAACACAAAGCTCGGTACTGTACTGGAATTGCTGCAGTGGAAGGCAGAGAATGTTGTGCCTGACAAAGGATTTGAGAAGCTATTGAAAATATTGAAGAAGAAGGTTCCAAAGGATAATGAATTGCCCGACAGTACGTACACAGCAAAGAAGGTCGTATGCCCTCTAGGATTGGAGGTGCAGAAGATACATGCATGCCCTAATGACTGCATCCTCTACCGCGGTGCATACGAGGATTTGAATGCATGCCCGGTATGCGGTGCATTGCGGTATAAGATCAGACGAGATGACCCTGGTGATGTTGACGACGAGCCCCGCAGGAAGGGAGTTCCTGCGAAGGTGATGTGGTATGATCCTATAATACCATAGTTGAAATGAGTGTTCAGAAACAAAGAGCATGCCAAGTTGATGCGATGGCACAGTGAGGACCGTAAGAAAGACGGGAAGTTGAGAGCACCCGCTGACGGGTCGCAGTGGAGAAAAAACGAGAGAGAGTACTGGGCTGAGTTTGCACGTGACCCAAGGAACGTATGGTTTGGTTTAAGCGCGGATGGCATTAATCCTTTCAGGGAGCAGAGCAGCAATCACAACACCTGGCCCGTGACTCTATGTATGTATAACCTTCCTCCTTAGATGTGCATGAAGCGGAAGTTCATTATGATGCCAGTTCTCATCCAAGGCCCTAAGCAACCCGGCAACGACATTGATGTGTACCTAAGGCCATTAGTTGAAGAACTTTTACAGCTGTGGAATGGAAACGGTGTACGTACGTGGGATAAGCACAAATAGGAGGAATTTGACCTAAAGGCGTTGCTGTTCGTGACCATCAACGATTGGCCCGCTCTTAGTAACCTTTCAGGACAGACAAACAAGGGATACCTCGCATGCACGCACTGTTTACTTGACACCGATAGTATATACCTGGGAAGCTGCAGGAAGAATGTGTACCTGGGCCATCGTCGATTTCTTCCGACCAACCATCAATGTCGAAAGAAAGGCAAGCATTTCAAAGGCGAGGCAGATCACCGGAAGAAGCCTGCCATGCGTACCGGTGATCACGTACTTGCTATGGTCAATGATTTACACGTAATCTTTGGAAAGGGTCCCGGCGCACTAGCTTTTCCAAATGACGCTGAGGGACACGCACCCATGTGGAAGAAGAAATCTATATTTTGGGACCTACCCTACTGGAAAGACCTAGAGGTCCGCTCTTCAATCGACGTGATGCACGTGACGAAGAACCTTTGCGTGAACCTGCTAGGCTTCTTGGGCGTGTATGGAAAGACAAAAGATACACCTGAGGCATGGGAGGGCATGCAATGTTTGCACGAAAAAGACGGCATGCCTCCGAAGCAGTATGAAGGTCCTGCCAGCTACGCTCTTACGAAAGAAGAGAAAGAAATCTTCTTTGAATGCCTGCTCAGTATGAAGGTCCCGACTGGCTTCTCGTCGAATATAAAGGGAATAATAAATATGCCAGAGAAAAAGTTCCAGAACCTAAAATCTCATGACTGCCACGTGATTATGACGCAACTGCTTCCGGTTGCATTGAGGGGGCTTCTACCGGAAAACGTCTGATTAGCCATTGTGAAGCTATGTGCATTCCTCAATGCAATCTCTCAGAAGGTGATCGATCCAGAAATCGTACCAGGGCTAAGGAGTCATGTGGCGCAATGTCTTGTCAGCTTCGAGCTGGTGTTCCCACCATCCTTCTTCAATATCATGACGCACGTCCTAGTTCATCTAGTCGACGAGATTGTCATTCTGGGGCCCATATTTCTACACAATATGTTTCCCTTTGAGAGGTTCATGGGAGTCCTAAAGAAATATGTCCACAACCGCGCTAGGCCAGAAGGAAGCATCTCCATGGGCCATCAAACAGAGGATGTCATCGGGTTTTGTGTTGACTTCATTCCTGGCCTTAAGAAGATAGGTCTCCCTAAATCGCGGTATGAGGGGAGACTGACTGGAAAAGGCACGCTTGGAAGGGACTCAATAATACGCAGGGACGGATATTCTTGGTCTCAAGCACACTACACAGTTCTACAGAACTCTACCTTGGGGACCCCGTATGTCGATGAACACAAGAACAGTCTGCGCTCCAAACACCCAGAGCAGTGCGACAACTGGATTTCATGTGAACACATCAGGACTTTCAACAGTTGGTTGGAAACACGTCTCAGAGGTGACAACATTGTTTGTGATGAGCTGTACTTGTTGTCCAGGGGACCATCTTTGACTGTATTGATTTACAAAGGATATGAGATAAATGGGAATACATTTTACACGATTGACCAAGATCAAAAGAGCACCAACGAAAACAGCGGTGTCCACTTTGATGCAACAACCGAGAGGGGAAAGGACACATATTATGGTTACATAGTGGACATATGGGAACTTGACTACGGACATGATTTTAAGGTCCCTTTGTTTAAGTGCAAATGGGTCAATCTGTCAGGAGGCGGGGTACAGGTAGACCCACAGTACGGAATGACAACAGTGGATCTGGAAAATCTTGGGTACACTGACGAACCATTCGCCCTAGCCAATGATGTGGCACAGGTTATCTATGTGAAGGGCATGTCTACCAGACCGAGAAAAAGAAAAGAAAAGGAAGCGAATACATCATACGATGAGCCAAAGCGCCACATAGTTCTTTCAGGAAAAAGGGACATCGTGGGAGTGGAGGGCAAGATAGACATGTCTGGAGATTATGAAAAGTTTCATGAAATTCCTCCCTTCAAAGTCAAGGCTGACCCCAGCATCCTAATAAACGATGAAGATTATCCATGGTTACGGCGCAATAAGCAAATGACACAAGCGAAGAAAAAGTGAAGACTTTCTCCCGCAACTATTATGATGATACCATGCCAACTTTGTAACAGACGAGTATGATACCATTGTCTGTTTTGTACATGCACATGCTATGTGGGTGAAATTATGATACCATGCCAACTTTCAACTTTTTCAGAGTTCATTTGAAATGCTTTAATGTCTTATGGTTCGGCCCTCATAATACCATTAATCCCGGTTCGCTCCTTGTCAACTATGTTCTCACCAAGAACACTCTCAAGAGGGCAGCCACGTGGGCCATTGGTCCCGGTTCGGCTGGACCTTTTGGTCCCGGTTCCACGCACGAACCGGGACAAATGCGCCTCGATCCTGGCCCATGACCATTAGTCCCGGTTTGTGCCACAAACTGGGACTAAAGGGTTGGTCCTCGTTGAGCTCAGAGTTTAGTCCCACCTTGCCAACCGAAGGGCGCTCACACCAGTTTATAAGCCCGTCCCTCTCTGCCTTGTTGAGCTCCTCTCAAAGTGAAAATAGATGCCCCTATATAGGGAATTTGACCTAAATTCATAGTTAATTTCTTTGAAATTCATAGAAATTTATTATGAATTTAGGTTGAATTTTCTCTATAGGCGCATCTATGTTCATTTTTTTAGTAAAGTTAATCACAAACTTGTGATTCACACAAATTTCAAAGGAGACGAGGCCCGAAGAAAAAGTTGAGCTCGGATGAAACGTTTGAGATCACAGCAATCGCGTGCAACGGCGAACCGATTGAACCCATCCGGACAAAGAACGCATTTGCTGCTCAGTGCGGGGTTCTTGTTAGGGACAAGTTCCCGATCAGCATCCACCAATGGTATAAGCCTAAGGAGGAAGACCCTGAGGTGTCTTATGTCAATGATATGCAGAAAGATGATCTTTGGACTGAGCTGAAGGCAAATTTCACCCTACCGCCAGAGGAGGATCCGGAGAAGCCAGTTAAAGAGCAATTAATCAAGTCTTGTGCTCTTAAGAAGATGGCAGGCCTATTCAAGAGGTGGAGGAAAGAGCTGAACAAGTTTGTCGACAAAGAAGAGACAACAGAATTCATCGGCAAATATGAGAAGATCAGAGATCACTGGCCCGCATTTGTGGCCCACAAGACATCGGAAAAGAGTAAGAAGATGTCGGCGGAAAACAAGCAAAATGCTGCGAAGAAGAAGTTTCACCATCGCACGGGGTCAGGTGGCTACCTCAAAGCCCGGCCTAAGTGGTCCAAGGCTGAGAATGATCTGCTTGATAAAGGGATCGAACCATAGACAATGAACTGGCCAGACCGTTCCCAGACTTGGTTCTTCGGGGCTGGCGGAACCTTGGACCCTGTATCAGGAAAGTGCCCTTGGACGGACGAGCAACTGAAAATACCAGTCAACAGACTTCGGCACTATATCGATGCAGCGCAACAAGGGACGTTCGTTCCAGACAGGAAGAAGGACGAGCTCACAATGGCCCTTGGGAATCCTGAGCACCCTGGACGGACACGAGGCACGCCAGGCTCCATTCTGTGGAAGGTTGGTTTTCCGGACGCAGGGGGTTACAAAACCCAGGAGAGGAGGAAGAAACTAGAGCAGAGCCAACTGCAGGCGCTGCACGAAAGGGTACAAGGGCTAGAGGAACGAGAAGCATATCGCGGCAAACGACCTACCAAAGCTTCCCCCGAAGCTACCCCGCCATCTCAGCAGAGAAGTAGCGTGGCTTCCACCGAGCTGCTTCAGCCAGAGCATGTCTTGACGGCTCCTTCTAGCTATCCCGTGGATGCTATCACGGAGTCTCAACATTGCCACATTATGGTGCGATGGATGAATTTGAAGGTCAAGGCGGCTGTTGGCTCTGTTTATCCTACTAGATCCGGAGCAACTTATCACTGCCGGCCGATTCCAGAAGGATATGCTAAGGTGATGGTGGATGAAATAATGGAGGGATTTGATGACCTTCTGCTTGACCACCCTGCCGGTGAAGGGGAGACTAGGCTGGGTTCTGCTCTGAAGACTCCATGCCTATGGCGGAAGGAGCTCATCAACCTTCCGAACTGGACGCCTCCGCCTCCTCCTCCTCCTCCGGCGAGTCAGGGCACTCCGCCTCCTCCACCGCCTCCTCCTCCGGCGAGTGACGATCAAGGCACTCAGCCTCCTTCTCCGGCGCATGGCGGCACTCCGCCTCCTTCTCCGCCTGCGCCGGCGCGCCCGAGCAGCCAGCAGCCTCCTCCTTCCCCGCCTCGCCAGCAAGGGCGGAAGAGACCCGTCGCCGCCCCGGCTGCTCCGGCGCGTCGTAGTCCTTCTCCTCCGCCTCGTAAGCAAGCACGAAAGAAGACAGACGCCGCAGCCGCTCCGTCTGCTCCGGCGTCTAGCAGTACAGCCAGCAGAGGCGGGAGGCAATACAGATACGGTCCTTCTCTCAGGCCTCTAGAGAAGTTACTGTACGAGAGAACCAAGGAGGAAAACGCGAAGATCGTGCGGGCCAAAGTGGATGACTTCTTTGAAGGGTTGAAAGCAAAGAGACATCCACCTCCGAAGGAGAAGGTAGATCCGGTGAAAGCAAAGCGCACTATCGATGCCCTGAGGAAACCACCAAAGTCTCCGCCGAGAACCAACTATGAGCGCATTACTGAACAGACATATCTCGAAGCGGAGCGGCCGGAAAGTACTGTCAGACATCAAAGGTCAAAAGAACGAGCAGCTGCGAAAAAATTGCCCAGCTCGGCGAAGAAGCAAATCAATCGTGCCCCCCGCTCAATGTGTCTAGCGGCGACATCGTCGCTAATGCTCCGGGGACGGTGGCCGGTTATGGCAATCTTGCAGATTACCTACCTGACGATCAACTTCCTGATTTCATGGAGGTGGACGAACACAAATACGAGTACGGGAAGCCTTTCGTCAAAGATGAAAAATCTCTAACAACGATGATACGAAGATTCCATAATTGGTACATGAAAACCTCCAGAGAGTCTGGGGGCGAATACTTTGTATCTGAGCATTAAAGAGGAGCACGACCTCGTTGGAACTGATCTGTTGCCTGTTCCATTTGAGGAGTTCTTCGAGTTCTTCAATCAAAAGGCCCTCGATAAATTAACGGTCTTTTGCTACTGTCTGTAAGTACTATTTCTGTCATTAAGTCTCTATATATAGCTCAACTCTTTCATTGCATGTATTTATAATTAATTATCCTCACTATATTATGCAGATTGAAGATCGTCGAGTGCAGAAAACAAGAAATATATGATATTGGGTTCATTAACACAAGTATCATAGATGAAATTCAGGTTAAAAAGCATGCTGAAGAGGCCGAGGCCAACTTGCTACAATCGTTGATCAAAAATCAAAACAAAGATACCATACTCTTTCCTTACAACTTCGATTGAGTGTTACTGTCGTGTGCATATTCGGTTTCCCTTATTACTCAAGTGAGGTTATAGTAATGTAATTGATGAGTTATGCATGCGTGCGCAGCTTCCACTATGTTCTTCTGGAGATTAAGCTTGAGCGGGGACTAGTAACCGTCTTAGACTCGAGACGAAAAGATTCCGAAACCTATGCGGACATGACTAAAATGCTCAACAAGTAAGTTCAATCGATCATTATCGCACCATATCGGCAACTTTTTGTTCATTTCCTGATATCTCAAGTAATAATAATTATTTTTTTTGGCTTGCAGGATTTGGAAACAGTTCACCGCAGAAGCTCCGGGACTGCCGAAGGAGCTGCGATATACATACCCGAAAGTAAGTACTACTGGCTAGCTAGTTGCGCGCATCTCCCGTTGATTCTATAGCTATACTTTCATCAATGCCATTTATAATGCTTCATTATCAGTTTGATTGACCTCTATTTCTCGTAAAGTACTTGTGGCAGGAACAAGGGAATAATTACCGTGGATACTACGTGTGCGAGTTCATCTACAACGCGACTTTGAAAAATAAGCGGGGCTACTCTAAAAGACAACATGAAGTGCGTAAGTAATAATATTCACAATTTCATTTTATTACACCATCATTTCTGTTGAGTTTCATTCATATATATGTATTAATTAACCCCCTTCTTCAAATTAGACGTGGCAGATGCGAAATAAACTCCTAGAACAAGATCGCATGAAAGTAATTCAAAAGGAATTGGCGGGATTCTTTCTTGACCACGTCATCAATAAAACCGAAGAATATCATGTGGAAGTTGATTTCAATTGCTAGGGGATTGTAAGAGATCTTACATATTGTATATGTATGTAGCCAGTAGCGTGGGATAGATAATATGAAAACTTGTTGTTCGACCAATCTCTCGGAGAAGGAGAGGTCGATCGATCACTTCTCTCGGTATGCATGACGAACTTCTGTACTTAATGGTTCCCTTCATTTTCTTACTAGCTAGCGTGTCGAGGGCCTCTCTATGTATAGTACGTAACGTCGACCAAGCATGGACATAAGAGATGACACTTCTCTCTATTAATTAGCTAGCTAACACAATATATGAAACACCTAAATTAACCCCTCAAAAC
>NC_041391.1:70675316-70698969 GCF_002162155.2 Triticum dicoccoides | reverse complement strand
AAAAAACAAAAACCCAACCACTGAAATGCTGACCCGTGGATGCCTTTTGGTCCCGGTTGGTGCCACCAACCGGGATCAAAGGCCCTCTTGCCTGGGCTCGGCGCACCGGCCACATGGAGGCCCATCTGTCCCGGTTCGCGTTAGAACCGAGACTAAAGGTCTAGGGCATAGTAACGACCCTTTAGTCCCGATTCCAGAACCGGGACAAAAGGCCCTCACCAACCGGGACTAATAGGGGTTTTTCTACTAGTGAAACTAACTAATCTACTGCTAGACAAGATTATCTCTAACAAAAGAAACATCTTGTTGTAGACACATGTCACGACTGTGCCTCCAGACCTCACCAGGCAAGCAGCCAAGGAGGCGGGACCACTGGTTAGTGAAGCAAGTCTCAAGACCGATGCGGAGCCAGGTACGGGCGGACCATGTCGCGGTGGTTAGTTGGCTAGGTTGCGTCTGTGCGATTCTGTGAGCCGGTGTGCTATTAAGGCTAGAGAGAATGACCGTGGAGTCTGATTGCATGGTCCTGGTCGACGCAAACCAGGTAATGGCCTAGCTAAAATGGCATGTTCTTATTCACCAGGCGTGTCGTTGGACAAGCCTCGTCCTCTCCATTGTAGTGCTTATCTATAGATATATTTTTCGTTCAAGAAAAATAAACTTCCTAGGTTTGAAACAAAATTGTGCCACAACAATTGTAAAAAAAAAACTATTCTGGGGCTGCAAAAGGAAAAAATATAAAGATCCACCACTGACCGGCTAGGATTACGTCATTGATGAGCTAGGATTGTGTTGTTGATGCGCACGACAGCTGGCCAGGCAAATGAGGGAAGTAGTTATGGATTGCCAATTTGGACGGCGGGGGGTCGCCAACAAATAGCTCTCCATCCCAGATCCCGATCTCAGCGCTCCATTCCCCGGCGGCCATGGAGGGAGACCGTGAGTGACGAATGGTGGGCTATCGCTAAAATCGTCGGTCGTCTCTCTAGCCGCCGGCCATGGAGAATGAGGCACTTACACTTACACTCTGGTGGCCCGACCAACCAGAATCCCATGGAATTACCGTCTGTGATGAGATCACCAGTGATTTCATCAGCAAGCTCCCCGATGCCATCCTCGTAACCATCATCTCCCTCCTCCCCACCAAGGACGGTGGACGCATGTCGGCCGTCTCCCCCAGATGGTGCCACCTCTGGCGCTCCACACCCCTCAATCTTGAGGTCCGCACCCCACCCTGTGGTTACCCCGTCTCCACCTCTGCCATCACCCCCGCCGTCGTCTCCAAGATAATTTCCCAACACCCTGTCCCCATCCGTCGATTCTCCTTCCAGTGCTTCCTAGAAGGCGACTTATACACACAGTTGGAGAGTTGGCTCCACTCCCAAGCCCTCGCCAACCTCCAAGAGCTCGATATCAACTACCAGTGCCCCCATCAATGTTCTGAGCCAAGAAACCCGCTGCCACCATCCGTGTTCCGCTCTGCATCCACTCTCCTCGTCGCCAAGTTCAGCTATTGTGATTTCCCTGATGAGGTCTTGTCGTTCACGAACTTTCCCCTCCTCAAGCAACTCTCCTTGGTGGACATTACCATCTCATGGGAGGTCTTCCATAGACTGCTCTCTGGATGCCATGCCTTGGAGAGTTTTTACATGTCCGAAGTTCGTGGCAAGGGATGCCTTCGTGTTAGCTCACGGACTCTTAGAAGCATTGGTGTACGAAATGCCTTTAAAGAAAAATTAGAGCTGGTGATTGAGGATGCCCCATGCCTTGTAAGGGTACTATTACCTTTTAGTTGCTACGATGATGATTGTGTTACTATGCGGGTAATTTGGGCACCTAAACTGGAGATATTGGGCCCTTTGTTACCTGTAGCCTCAAAGCTCATCGCCCAGGTAACAACAACAACATCCTCTGATATTACATTTGTCGTTTGTATATGCAGATAATTTTTGTTTATGTTCATTGTACGTCTTTCTTCAGGTAATAAGCCCAGTTATGTCAGCAAACTGGATGCGCACCGTGAAGGTTTTTTGCCTTAGGTCTTCTGGCCTTGAATTGAACGCAGTTCTTAACATCCTTAGGTGGTTTCCTTATCTGGAAAAGCTCTACATCATTGTGAGTACTCATCTTTGCTTGCTTTGAATGTTTGATTTGGTTGACAAATTATCTAGTCTAGTTGGCAACAGCTTTAACATATACCTCTTATTTCCATTTTGCAGTTTCAAAGACACAATGAGAAGGATAAGAAAAATGACCCTCAATATGACCCTTTACATCCAATCGAATGTCTTCAGACCCATCTCAAAAATGTGGTGTTTAAGTCATTCGTAGGCTATGAGAAACAGGTTAACTTTGCGAGGTTCTTTGTTTTGCATGCAAAAGTGCTCAAAAAGGTTGAATTTGAAGTATATGGCAAGTGCAACACTATATCAGTGGCTTATCATCACACGCTGCTAAAAGTGGAAAACAGAGCCTCTCGAGATGCTCAGTTTGAATTCAGGAGTAAACATCGTCGTACTGAGTATGATGCACATATCCATGATTTGTCCGTGGCCGACCCCTTCGCACAGCCATAGACAGGGTTGATGCCTGAAGGTTGCACAGTCTTAGTGTCTTGTGTTTATTTGAAGACAAAGTTGATGCCTGAAGATTACATCATCTAGACGAGTCTGCTCAATTCTAATCTAAAGTTCCTCTGTCATTCCAGTACCTATGAAGTTACCCCTGTTAAAACTGCAAAAAATGATTTTGGATTCAAATAATAGTGCACTGCATGTCAAACATGATGTTACATTGGTACGTGATAATTGGCGCATATACACCTGAGCCGCACATGGAGGTAGTTAGGATAGATATAGATGAGTTGTTTCTTTCTCTCCAAGTTCTATCTTCTCCCTGAATATCTCCTGTATCTAAACTACATTGTATGCGTTGTACGGGAGGTGTGCCCCGCTATATTAACACGTACCCGTCAGCCTCAATAGGCAAGACGTTTCCAGCTAATCGCACATGGTAGTCAGAGCTATCCTTTTCCCATCGAAGCTCCCTGCAAACTCCATCTAGCCCTAGCCATGTCTTCCACCTCCGGCGCATCCCAAACCAACCTCAGTGGCCAAGTTACCGAGAAGTTAACCCGCACAAATTATGTGCTATGGCGCACGCAAGTCATTCCCCAGCTGCGCGACGCCGGTGTCTACGGCTACGTCGACGGCACCCAGCCGGAGCTGGCGAAACTCCTCGTCACCACCAAGGATGGCAAGGAGGTCTCATCATCGACCAACCCTCTCCACCCAATCTGGGTCCGGGAGGATCAGCAGGTTCTGGGGTACCTGCTGAACAACCTAACGCATGAGGTGCTACTCACGGTGACCACGGTCACCATCGCGGGCGCACTATAGACGACGCTCGCTGGGATGTTTTCGTCCTAGTCTGCCAGCCGCATCAACAACATACGCACGTCTCTCATCAACGCGCAGAAGGGGAACCTCTCCGTCGCCTCCGACTTCGCCGCCATGCGCGGCTACGCCGACGAGCTGGCTGTCGCAGGCAAGGCGATCCCCAACGACGAACTCGCCTCCTACATCATCCACGGGCTCGACACCGACTATCAGCCCCTGGTCTCTGCCCTCGACGCTCGCGTAACCGGGGTAACCCTTGATGAAATTTTTGCCATGTTATCCAACTTCGATCAGCGCATGGCTCACTTCCAGGGGGCCGGCGGCGGCGGCTTCAAATCATCCGCGAACGCGGCCACTCGTGGGCGGGGCGGCGGCTCTCGCTCACGTGGCTCCTCTCGCAACAAGGGCAGGTCCAGTGGCGGCGGCAACCGTGGCGCCACGCCACCCCAATCTGGTGGCCGAGGCCGCCGCAGACACGGTGCTGGTGGCGGTGGCAGGAACCGTCTGGACAGCCCTCGGTGCCAGATTTGCGGCAAGCTCGGGCATACAGCAAAGGATTGATGGTACAGGTATGAGGAGGACGACTACGACTCCCAAGATGAAGAAAAGGTCGCTGCGGCGGCTGATGGCTCATATGGTGTCGACACGAACTGGTACGTCGACAGTGGTGCTACCAACCACATCACCAACGAGCTCGAGAAAGTAACCATGAAGGAGAAGTATCGTGGCAAGGATCAAATCCACACCGCCAGTGGAGAAGGTATGAGTATAAGTCACTTTGGTCACTCAATATTTCGTTTACCTCGTCGCAATATCCATCTTAGAAAAATTCTGCATGTTCCTAGCGCCAACAAGAGTCTTCTTTCTATCCATAGAATTGCACTTGATAATCATGTATTTCTTGAATTTCACCCTTACTTCTTTTTGATCAAGGATCAGGCAATGAGGACAGTTCTCTATCGAGGTAGATGCATTGGCGGCCTCTATCCGTTGATCCCGGAGTTTAGAAGACCAAATAAATATGCTTGTGGTGCTATCAAGCTTTCCTCCACACAATGACATGATCGTTTAGGACATGCATCTTTTTCTTTAGTTGAAAAATTGCTTAGGAAAAATAATCTCTCATTTGTTGGTGAGCGTCATAATGAGACAATTTGTGATTCATGTCAGAAAGCTAAAAGTCATCAGTTGCCTTACCCTATTTCTAGCAGTGTCTCTACCAGACCATTACAATTGATTTTTTCTGATGTTTGGGGTTCTGCCCCTACCTCTGTTGGCAGACATTCCTATTATGTTAGCTTCATCGATGATTTTAGCAAATTTTCTTGGATCTATCTTTTAAAAAAACAATCCGATGTGTTTCAAGTGTTCAGAAAATTTCAAGCTCTCGTTGAGCGAAAATTTGACAGCAAAATCATCGCTGTCCAATCAGACTGGGGAGAGGAATACGAAAAGTTAAACTCCTTCTTCCAAACACTTGGTGTCTCACATCAAGTGTCATGTCCTCATGCTCACCAGCAAAACGGGTCAGCTGAACGCAAGCATCGACACATTGTCAAAGTTGGCCTTGCTCATCTAGCTGGTGCCTCCATGCCTCTCAAATTCTGGGATGAAGCGTTTTAACCGCAGTTCATATCATCAACATGTTCCCTAGTCGTGTTATTCATAATGAAACTCCGGTAGAACGACTTCTCCACACCAAACCAGACTATAAGTCCCTTCGTGTATTTGGGTGTGCATGTTGGCCCAACCTTCGTCCCTACAACAACCAAAAGCTCATGTTTTGATCAAAACAGTGCGTCTTCCTTGGTTATAGTGCACAGCACAAAGGGGTCAAGTGCTTAGATGTTTCCATCGGGCGAGTATACATCTTCCGTGATGTCGTTTTTGATGAAACCAAGTTTCCATTCGCCGATCTTCACCCCAACGCCGGTGCACTACTTCGAGAAGAAATTCTCCTCCTACCCCCTCATCTCACTAGTTTTGATAAAGGGGGACTAAATATTGACGATCATTCGTTGATTAACTCATCTAATGCCGTGCATGAGCTTTGTGTTGATGAAATAGGAGACAATTGTGAAGAAAATAATCAAAACGGTGAAAAATCTGGGCCATATTTCATGTGTCACGTGGCAGGAGACAATGCGCCAGGGAACAGATCCTCCTCGGGATCGGCAGCGCAGCGGCAGACCAGATCCTCCTCGGGATCCGGTGGTGCAGGGACGCCAGGTGCAGGCGCGTGCGCCGCCCCGCCAGATGCGCGCGCCTCCACGACAGACATGCGGGCCAGCCCCGACATGCGGGTCCCTTCAGGCGGCACGCGGTACGGCGCCCGTCCCGTCACATATCAGCGGCGCCAATCCGCATGGGCCAGTGCGGACGTGGACCCCGGAGCCGGTCCCAATGGCGTTGATCGACCGATCGGCGCGCAGACCCGCGCCACAGCGTCATCATCGCGCAATGATGAGCGGGCCCCTGTCGTGGGATCTTCTGCGCCAATCCTTGATGAGGCGCCTTAGCCAGTGGCCACAGAAGATCCGGCCAGCCCTGCGCGCACTGGAGATGCTGCTGCAACTGCTGATGGGTCTGCGGCAGGATTCCCCTCGGGATCTGTTGCTGGTCCATCCATGTAGCCCGCTGGATCCTCTATGGCTGCGGATTCTGCTGCACCTCCATCACGACGAACACGGCTTCAACACGGGTTAATTCAACCTTTAAATTATAAACATGTAACCAAATATGGTTTGGTCTGTTCCACAAGAGAACCAGATGAGCCAGCAACCCTTGATGCAGCACTTCGTGATGATAACTGGAAGAAGGCAATGAATGAAGAATACATGGCATTAAAGAAAAACAAGACTTGGCACTTGGTTCCTCCACAGCAAGGTAAAAACTTGATTGATTGCAAGTGGGTTTTCAGGATCAAGAGGAGATCCAATGGAACTATTGATCGCTACAAGGCTAGGCTAGTTGCAAAAGGCTTCAAACAGCGATATGGTATAGACTATGAGGATACGTTTAGTCCTGTTGTAAAAGCAGCCACTATTCGTCTCATTTTGTCCATTGCTGTTTCCAGGGGATGGAGTCTCAGGCAGCTTGATGTATAGAACGCATTTTGTTGTGGAACGTAGCAGAAATTCAAAATTTTCCTACGTGTCACCAAGATCTATCTATGGAGAAACCAGCAACGAGGGGAACGAGAGTGCATCTACATACCCTTGTAGATCGCTAAGCGGAAGCGTTCAAGAGAACGGGGTTGAAGGAGTCGTACTCGTCGTGATCCAAATCACCGGAGATCCTAGTGCCGAACGGACGGCACCTCCGCGTTCAACACATGTACAGCCCGGTGATGTCTCCCATGCCTTGATCCAGCAAGGAGAGAGGGAGAGGTTGAGGAAGACTCCATCCAGCAGCAGCACAACGGCATGGTGGTGGTGGAGGAGCGTGGCAATCCTGCAGGGCTTCGCCAAGCACCTGCGGGAGAGGAGGAGGTGTCACGGGAGGGAGGGAGGCGCCAGGGCTTCAGGTGCGGCTTCCCTCCCTCCCCTCCACTATATATAGGGGCAAGGGAGAGGGGGGAGGCGCAGCCTTGGCCCTTCCTCCAAGGAAGGGTGCGGCCAGGGAGGAGTCCATCCTCCCTAAGGCACCTAGGAGGTGCCTTCCCCCTTTAGGACTCTCCCTTTCCCTTATCTCTTGGCGCATGGGCCTCTTGGGGGGGGCACCAGCCCACCTGGGGCTGGTCCCCTCCCACACTTGGCCCATGCAGCCCTCCGAGGATGGTGGCCCCACTTGGTGGACCCTCGGGACCCTCCCGGTGGTCCCGGTACATTACCGATAAAACCCGAAACTTTTCCGGTGACCAAAACAGGACTTCTCATATATAATTATTTACCTCCGGACCATTCCGGAACTCCTCGTGACGTCCGGGATCTCATCCGGGACTCCGAACAACATTCGGCAACCACATACAAACTTCCTTTATAACCCTAGCGTCATCGAACCTTAAGTGTGTAGACCCTACGGGTTCGGGAATCATGCAGACATGACCGAGATGTTCTCCAGTCAATAACCAACAGCGGGATTTGGATACCCATGTTGTCTCCCACATGTTCCACGATGATCTCATCGGATGAACCACGATGTGAAGGATTCAATCAATCCTGTATACAATTCCCTTTGTCTAGCGGTATTGTACTTGCCCGAGATTCGATCGTCGGTATCCCGATACCTTGTTCAATCTCGTTACCGGCAAGTCTCTTTACTTGTTCCGTAACACATCATCCCGTGATCAACCCCTTGGTCACATTGTGCACATTATGATGATGTCCTACCGAGTGGGCCCAGAGATACCTCTCCGTTAACCGGAGTAACAAATCCCAGTCTCGATTCGTGCCAACCCAACAGACACTTTCGGAGATACCTATAGTGCACCTTTATAGCCACCCAGTTACGTTGTGACGTTTGGTACACCCAAAGCATTCCTACGGTATCCGGGAGTTGCACAATCTCATGGTCTAAGGAAATGATACTTGACATTAGAAAAGCTTTAGCATACGAACTACGATCTTTGTGCTAGGCTTAGGATTGGGTCTTGTCCATCACATCATTCTCCTAATGAGGTGATCCCGTTATCAACAACATCCAATGTCCATGGTCAGGAAACCGTAACCATCTGTTGATCAACGAGCTAGTCAACTAGAGGCTTACTAGGGACATGGTGTTGTCTATGTACCCACACATGTATCTGAGTTTCCTATCAATACAATTATAGCATGGATAATAAACGATTATCATGAACAAGGAAATATAATAATAATAACCAATTTATTATTGCCTCTAGGGCATATTTCCAACAGTCTCCCACTTGCACTAGAGTCAATAATCTAGTTCACATCGCCATGTGATTAACACTCACAGGTCACATCGTCATGTGACCAACATCCAAAGAGTTTACTAGTGTCGCTAAACTAGTTCACATCATCATGTGATTAAGACTCAATGAGTTCTGGGGTTTGATCATGTTTTGCTTGTGAGAGAGGTTTTGGTCAACGGGTCTGCAACATTCAGATCTGTATGTACTTCGCAATTCTCTATGTCATATTGTAAATGCTGCTTCCACGCTCCACTTGGAGCTATTCCAAATGGTTGCTCCACTATACGTATCTGGTTTGCTACTCAGAGTCATTCGGATAGGTGTTAAAGCTTGCATCGACGTAACCCTTTACGCCGAACTCTTTATCACCTCCATAATCGAGAAACATGTCCTTATTTACTCCAAGGACAATTTTTTGACCGTTGTCCAATGATCCCCATTTCTGGATCATTCTTGTATCCCTTGACTGACTCATGGCAAGGCACACTTCCGGTACGGTACACAGCATAGCATACTATAGACCCTACGTCTGAAGCATAGGGGACGACTTTCGTCCTTTGTCTCTCTTCTGCCGTGGTCGAGCTTTAACTCTTAACTTCATACCTTACAACTCAGGCAAGAACTCCTTCTTTGACTGATCCATCTTGAACACCTTCAAGATCATGTCAAGGTATGTGCTCATTTGAAAGTACTATTAAGCATTTTTGATCTATCCTCATAGATCTTGATGCTCAATCTTCAAGTAGCTTAGTCCAGGTCTTCCATTGAAAAACACTTTTCAAATAACCCTATATGCTTTCTAGAAATTCTACATCATTTCCGATCAACAATATGTCAACAACATATACTTATCAGAAATGCTATAGTGCTCCCACTCACTTCTTTGGAAATACAAGTTTCTCATAAACTTTGTATAAACCCAAAATTCTTTGATCATCTCATCAAAGCGTACATTCCAACTCCGAGATGCTTACTCCAGTCCTTAGAAGGATTGTTGGAGCTTTGCATATTTGATAGTGTCTTTCAGGATTGTCAAAAATCTTCTGGTTGTATCACATACAACCTTTCCTCAAGAAATTGTTGAGGAAACAATGTTTTTTGACATTCTATCTGCAAGATTTCATAAATAATGCAGTAACTGCTAATCCATTTCCAACAGACTCTTAGCATCGCTACGAGTGAGAAAGCCTCACCGTAGTCAACTCCTTGAACTTGTCGGAAAACATCTTAACGACAAGTCAAGCCTTCCTAATGGTGATTCTTACCATCATTGTATGTCTTTCCTTTTAAAATCCATCTGTACCCAACGGCCTTACGACCATCAAGTATTTCTTCCAGAGCCATGGATCCTTTCTCGGATTTTATGGCCTCGAGCCATTCGTCGGAATCCGGGCCCACCATCGCTTCTCCACAGCTCGTAGGTTCATTGTTGTCTAGCAATATGACCTCCAAGACAAGATTACAGTACCACTCTGAAGCAGTACGCGTCCTTGTCGTCCTACGAGGTTCGGTAGTGACTTGATCCGAAGCATCATGATCACTATCATCAGCTTCCACTTCAATTGGTGTAGGTGCCACATGAACAACTTCTGTGCCCTGCTACACACTGGTTGAAGTGATGGTTCAATAACCTCATCAAGTCTCCACCATCCTCCCACTCAATTCTTTCGAGAGAAACTTTTCTCGAGAAAGGACCCGATTCAAGAAACAATCCCTATTGCTTTCAAATCTTAATTAGGAGGTATACCCAACTGTTTTGGGTGTCCTATGAAGATGCATTTTATCCGCTTTGGGTTCGAGCTTATCAATCTGAAACTTTTCACATAAGCGTCGCAGCCCCAAACTTTTAACAAACGACAACTTAGGTTTCTCCAAACCATAGTTCAAACGGTGTCGTCTCAACGGAATTACGTGGTGCCCTATTAAAGTGAGTGTGGTTGTTTCTAATGCCTAACCCATGAACAATAGTGGTAATTCGATAAGAGACATCATGGTACGCACCATATTCAATAGGGTGCAACTATGATGTTCGGACACACCATCACACTATGGTGTTCCAGGCGGTATTTATTGTGAAACAATTTCCACAATGTCTTAATTGCGTGCCAAAGCTCGTAACTCAGATACTCATCTTCTATGATCATATCATAGACATTTTATCCTCTTGTCACGAAGATCTCCAACTTCATTCTAAAATTACTTGAACCATTCAATAATTCAGACTTGTGTTTCATCAAGTAAATATACTCAGTATCTACTCAAATCATCCGTGAAGTAAGAACATAACGATATTCACTGCATGCCTCAGCACTCATTGGACTGCACACATCAAAATGTGTTACTTCCAACAAGTTGCTATCTTGTTCCATCTTACTGAAAACGAGGCTTTTCAGTCATCTTGCCCATGTGGTATGATTTGCATGTCTCAAGTGATTCAAAATCAAGTGGGTCCAAACGATCCATCTGCATGGAGTTTCTTCATGCGTATACACCAATAGAAATGGTTCGCATGTCTCAAACTTTTCAAAAACGAGTGAGTCCAAAGATCCATCAACATGGAGCTTCTTCATGCATTTTACACCAATATGACTTACATGGCAGTGCCACAAGTAAGTGGTACTATCATTACTATCTTATATCTTTTGGCATGAAAATGTGTATCACTACGATCGAGATTCAATAAACCATTCCTTTAGGTGCAAGACCATTGAAGGTTTTATTCAAATAAATAGACTAACCATTATTCTCCTTAAATGAATAACCATATTGCAATAGACATAATCCAATCATGTCTATGCTCAACGCAAACACTAAATAACAATTATTTAGGTTTAACACCAATCTCGATGGTAGAGGGAGCGTGCGATGCTTGATCACATCAACCTTGGAAACACTTCCAACACATATCTTCAGCTCACCTTTAGCTAGTCTCCATTTATTCCGTAGCTTTTATTTCGAGTTACTAACACTTAGCAACCGAACCAGTATCTAATACCTGGTGCTACTAGGAGTACTAGTAAAGTACACGTTAACATAATGTATATCCAATATACTTCTATCGACCTTTGCCAGCCTTCTTATCTACCAAGTATCTAAGGTGGTTCTGCTCCAGTGTCCGTTCCCTCATTACAGAAGCACTTAATTAGTCTCGGGTTTGGGTTCAACCTTGGGTTTTCACTGGAGCAGCAACTGTTTTGCCGTTTCATGAAGTATCCCTTCTTGCCCTTGCCCTTCTTGAAACTAGTGTTTCACCAACCATCAACAATTGATGCTCCTTCTTGATTTCTACTTTCGCGGTGTCAAACATCACGAATACTTCAAGGATCATCATATCTATCCCTGATATGTCATAGTTCATCATGAAGCTCTAGCAGCTTGGTGGCAATGACTTTGGAGAAACATCACTATCTAATCTGGAAGATCAACTCCCACTCGATTCAAGTGATTGTTGTACTTAGACAATCTGAGCACGAGCTCAACGATTGAGCTTTTCTACCTTACTTTGCAGGCTAAGAAAATTGTCGGAGGTCTTGTACCTCTGACGTGGGCACGAGCCTGAAATCTCAATTTCAGCCCTTGAAACATCTCATATGTTCCGCGACGTTTCGAAATCGTCTTGCCTCAACTCTAAACCGTTTAACTGAACTATCACGTAGTTATCAAAACGTGTATGTCCGATGTTCGCAACATCTACGGACGACGTTTGGGGTTCAGCACACTGAGCGGTGCATTAAGGACATAAGCTTTCTACTGTCCGCATAATTGCTACTGTCAACTTTCAACTATATTTTCTCTAGGAACATATCTAAAACAGTAGAACTAAAGCGCGAGCTTACGACATAATTTGCAAATATCTTTTGACTATGTTCAGGATAATTAAGTTCATCTCATGAACTCCCACTCGGATAGACATCCCTCTAGTCATCTAAGTGATTACATGATCCGAGTCAACTAGGCCGTGTCCGATCATCACGTGAGACGGACTAGTCATCATCGGTGAACATCTTCATGTTGATCGTATCTACTATACGACTCATGCTCGACCTTTCGGTCTCTTGTGTTCCGAGGCCATGTCTGTACATGCTAGGCTCGTCAAGTTAACCTAAGTGTTCTGCGTGTGTAAATCTGGCTTACACCCGTTGTATGTGAACGTAAGAATTTATCACACCCGATCATCACGTGGTGCTTCGAAATGACGAACTTTCGCAACAGTGCACAGTTAGGGGGAACACCTTCTTGAAATTTTAATGAGGGATCATCTTATTTACTACCGTCGTTCTAAGCAAATAAGATGCATAAACATGATAAACATCACATGCAATCAAATAGTGACATGATATGGCCAATATCATTTTGCTCCTTTTGATCTCCATCTTCGGGGCTCCATGATCATCATCGTCACCGGCATGACACCATGATCTCCATCATCATGATCTCCATCATCGTGTCTTCATGAAGTTGTCTTGCCAACTATTACTTCTACTACTATGGCTACCGGTTAGCTATAAAGTAAAGTAATTACATGGCGTTGTTCAATGACACGTAGGTCATACAATAAATTAAGACAACTCCTATGGCTCCTGCCGGTTGTCATACTCATCGACATGCAAGTCGTGATTCCTATTACAAGAACATGATCAATCTCATACATCACATATCATTCATCACATTCTTCTTGGCCATATCACATCACATAGCATACCCTGCAAAAACAAGTTAGACGTCCTCTAATTGTTGTTTGCATGTTTTACGTGGCTGCTATGGGTTACTAGCAAGAACGTTTCTTACCTACGCAAAACCACAACGTGATATGTCAATTGCTATTTACCCTTCATAAGGACCCTTTTCATCGAATCCGTTCCGACTAAAGTGGGAGAGACTGGCACCCGCTAGCCACCTTATGCACCAAGTGCATGTCAGTCGGTGGAACCTGTCTCACGTAAGAGTACGTGTAAGGTCGGTCCGGGCCGCTTCATCCCACAATACCGTCGAAACAAGATTGGACTAGTAACGGTAAGCATATTGAGCAAAATCAACGCCCACAACTACTTTGTGTTCTACTCGTGCAAAGAATCTACGCAATAGACCTAGCTCTGATACCACTGTTGTGGAACGTAGCAGAAATTCAAAATTTTCCTACGTGTCACCAAGATCTA
Organism: Triticum dicoccoides; assembly: GCF_002162155.2. Classification (NCBI taxonomy): domain Eukaryota; kingdom Viridiplantae; phylum Streptophyta; class Magnoliopsida; order Poales; family Poaceae; genus Triticum; species Triticum dicoccoides. Next base: position 70,685,542 of record NC_041391.1, on the reverse strand, counting down.
TCTATGGAGAAACCAGCAACGAGGGGAAGGAGAGTGCATCTACATACCCTTGTAGATCGCTAAGCGGAAGCATTCAAGAGAACGGGGTTGAAGGAGTCGTACTCGTCGTGATCCAAATCACCAGAGATCCTAGTGCCGAACAGACGGCACCTCCGCATTCAACACACGTACAGCCCGGTGACGTCTCCCGTGCCTTGATCCAGCAAGGAGAGAGGGAGAGGTTGAGGAAGACTCCATCCAGCAGCAGCACAATGGCATGGTGGTGGTGGAGGAGCGTGGCAATCCTGCAGGGCTTCGCCAAGCACCTGCGGGAGAGGAGGAGGTGTCACGGGAGGGAGGGAGGCGCCAGGGCTTCAGGTGCGGCTGCCCTCCCTCCCCTTCACTATATATAGGGGCAAGGGAGAGGGGGGAGGCGCAGCCTTGGCCCTTCCTCCAAGGAAGGGTGCGGCCAGGGAGGAGTCCATCCTCCCTAAGGCACCTAGGAGGTGCCTTCCCCCTTTAGGACTCTCCCTTTCCCTTATCTCTTGGCGCATGGGCCTCTTGGGGGGGCGCACCAGCCCACCTGGGGCTGGTCCCCTCCCACACTTGGCCCATGCAGCCCTCCGAGGATGGTGGCCCCACTTGGTGGACCCCCGGGACCCTCCCGGTGGTCCCGGTACATTACCGATAAAACCCGAAACTTTTCCGGTGACCAAAACAGGACTTCCCATATATAATTCTTTACCTCCGGACCATTCCGGAACTCCTCATGACGTCCAGGATCTCATCCGGGACTCCGAACAACATTCGGTAACCACATACAAACTTCCTTTATAACCCTAGCGTCATCGAACCTTAAGTGTGTAGACCCTACGGGTTCGGGAATCATGCAGACATGACCGAGACGTTCTCCGGTCAATAACCAACAGCGGGATCTGGATACCCATGTTGGCTCCCACATGTTCCACGATGATCTCATCGGATGAACCATGATGTCAAGGATACAATCAATCCCGTATACAATTCCCTTTGTCTAGCGGTATTGTACTTGCCCGAGATTCGATCGTCGGTATCCCGATACCTTGTTCAATCTCGTTACCGGCAAGTCTCTTTACTTGTTCCGTAACACATCATCCCGTGATCAACCCCTTGGTCACATTGTGCACATTATGATGATGTCCTACCGAGTGGGCCCAGAGATACCTCTCCGTTAACCGGAGTAACAAATCCCAGTCTCGATTCGTGCCAACCCAACAGACACTTTCGGAGATACCTATAGTGCACCTTTATAGCCACCCAGTTACGTTGTGACGTTTGGTACACCCAAAGCATTCCTACGGTATCCGGGAGTTGCACAATCTCATGGTCTAAGGAAATGATACTTGACATTAGAAAAGCTTTAGCATACGAACTACGATCTTTGTGCTAGGCTTAGGATTGGGTCTTGTCCATCACATCATTCTCCTAATGATGTGATCCCGTTATCAACGACATCCAATATCCATGGTCAGGAAACCGTAACCATCTGTTGATCAACGAGCTAGTCAACTAGAGGCTTACTAGGGACATGGTGTTGTCTATGTACCCACACATGTATCTGAGTTTCCTATCAATACAATTATAGCATGGATAATAAACGATTATCATGAACAAGGAAATATAATAATAATAACCAATTTATTATTGCCTCTAGGGCATATTTCCAACACATTTCTCCATGGTGTTCTAGAAGAGGAAGTGTATATGAAACAACCTCCTAGGTTTGAAAGTAAGAAAACTCCCTCCTATGTGTGCAAACTTGATAAAGCTTTATATGGATTGAAGCAAGCTCCAAAGGCGTGGTACTCACGTCTTTGTCATAAGATGCAAACACTTGGATTTATTCCCTCTAAGTCAAACACATCATTGTTCATTTATAACAGATCCAATACATGCATATTTGTTCTCATCTATGTTGATGATATAATTGTAACAAGTTCATCTGATGAAGCAATTAGAGGACTGTTAAAAGACTTGAGTGCAGACTTTGCATTAAAGGATCTTGGAGACTTGCACTATTTTCTTGGGATTGAGGTAAATAAGCATTCGAATGGACTTCACCTCTCTCAAGCTAAGTATGCAACTGATCTGGTTAAAAAGGCAGGACTGCAAGGTTGTAAACCCTCTCTCGCACCACTATCAAGCTCAGAAAAGTTGTCACTTATGGAAGGTAAACTTTTGAGTCAGGAAGATAGCACAAAATATAGAAGTCTAGTAGGAGCTCTTCAGTACTTGACTCTTACCAGGCCTGATCTTTCATTTGTTGTCAACAAAGTTTGCCAATTTCTGCATGCACCTACCACTGTTCACTTGACAGCTGCAAAACATATCATTAGATATGTTAAACATACTCTGAGTATAGGTCTGAATTTCAGCAAGTCATCTTCTACTCTTGTCAGTGCATTCTCTGACTCTGATTGGGCAGGCTGCCTGGATGACCGGCGCTCCACAGGAGGCTTTGCAGTATTTTTTGGACCTAACCTGATATCATGGTGTGCACGCAAACAGGCTACCGTCTCTAGGTCAAGCACTGAGGCAGAGTACAAGGCACTAGCAAATGCCACAGCTGAAATCGTATGGGTTCAGTCTATGTTGAAAGAGCTTGGTGTAAAGAGCAAACAAGCTCCATGCTTGTGGTGTGATAACCTTGGTGCTACTTACCTTTCTGCTAATCCTGTGTTTCCATTACAGAACAAAGCATATAGAGATAGATTTTCATTTTGTCAGAGAGAGAGTTGCTCAAAGACAACTTGACATTCGGTTTGTGCATTCTAAAGGTCAAATTGCAGATGGATTCACAAAGCCCCTGCCTACAAAGAGCTTTGAAAACTTCAAGCATAATCTCAACTTGATGAAGTTGTGATTAAGGGAGGGTGTCAAACATGATGTTACATTGGTACGTGATACATTGGCGCATATACACCTGAGCCGCACCTGGAGGTAGTTAGGATAGATATAGATGAGTTGTTTCTTTCTCTCCAAGTTCTATCTTCTCCCTGAATATCTCCTGTATCTAAACTACATTGTATGCGCTGTACGGGAGGTGCGCCCCGCTATATTAACATGTACCCGTCGCCCGTCGACCTCAATAGGCAAGACGTTTCCAGCTAATCGCACACTGCAGAGAGGTTAAAATGGTCTATAACCGGTAGGGAGCAGTAACCCCTATTACCTTGTGAATTTGTGGCTTTGTTCTGCTTATGGTGGTCTAGAAAAACATGCATGTATTGGAAACTTAATTGTCTTTTCAGTTATATACAGAAATATCTGAAGTTTATTTGCTGGTTTGATTTTTCACGAATGTGTGACATTGTTTGATGCTTAGGAAAGGTCAACCTGTAGGTTCGACCCCTATGCTTTCCTAGCTAGGAAGGAAACTTGTCTGTAAATTTCTAGGTGCATATTGAAGTTTGGCTAGTGATCCTGAACAGCTAGCCTGGGGAAGTTTGGCTAATGTCTCTCGGGTGCTGCTGGAACATGATGTGGTTGCCTACTAGTTGATCTGTCAGTAAAGGTTGAATTTAGTGAATTCAAATTGGCTGCATCCTTGTACAAATTTGCAAATAATTTTACTAATGGCGTCGTATTGGGATAATTAAGGACTTGGAAATAGTGTTGGCTTTTCGGCAGGATCCAGGTGTATACTGCCTCATAACCTGTTTTCAACATTACTACCACTAGATAAGTGATAATTCTGAAATATCTTTGTTGCTTTCAAAACCTTTTGTTTTTTCAACATTTTGTTGTTGGACTTTTGTCACTGTATATGAGGTACCCACACTTAGATAAGAGAGGCTTGAGATACTGAACATATGTGGAAAGTTTCGATGGAATTGGTCGCATTTCTTTACCGGCCATACATAACTCTTTTCCATGGACATGAAAGAATCAGCAATAAACATGTTGTTGGCTTGCTGTGCATAGCAGTTTTTGTAGCTTCTTCTGTATGTGATCTGTGGTATGAGTGCCTGGTGCCTACACAACACAGAAGAACCTACAGCAAGCAAGTCCTTTCTGCATCTCAGCTACAACACGGAAGAACCTAGATAAGCTAGATACCTGCAGAGCAACCAATGTCATCAGTCAAACCAATTTTTGTAATAATCATTCATTGAAAAGCCATTCAAATAGTAGATATTATCTTCATCACTGTGGAAATTGTGCCAAAAGCTCAAACGTTGAATCATCTCAGTATAATTGGACAAAACCGACATTATAAACAGAGAACATCAATAAGACGACAGTCAATTTGTAGTGGCACACCTTTCAAGTTCTATTATTAATGTTGACACTTTGAGAACTTCCTTGCTCTTATCTAAGTAGAAGCTACATGATCAGCTAGCTTACCAACATGGGCATGTAGGGTCTCATGGAGTAAAACTGAAACATCAAGGTTTCTAGCTCATATATGTTGTGTGTTGCACATGACAATATAAAAATTTCTGTATCTGTGAGGTCTTGTTTAAACTGTAGCCCATGAACCTGCTGCGCAAGGCGCTCTGTCAGGGTTGGCCATCTACCTCAGTTTGTACTGAACCTATGCGCTGGCGATCTGCCAGCTTTCAGTTCAATGGCAGTTGTGTTCCTTTAAGGAAGATTTTCTTGCTCTGATCTAAGTAGTAGCCACATGATCAGTGGCCTTAGGCGCAAATACAACAGCATGCCTTATCAGATAACTCAAATAATTACTCCCTCTGCAACTTTCTGTAAGACGTTTTTGCAGTTTAATTTAAACTGCAAAAGGGCCTTACATTAAGTTACAGAGGTTGTATTTTTTTCATGAAGGGCATGACTATGAGAGACTCATGGGAAAATACGTTGATATTACCTTAAAACAGAAGTCAAATTATCAAAACTGTAACCATCACTTTGATGATAATATGATACCAAAAGTAAAAAAGTGGAAATTTGTTGAAAGCAGTGTTCGTGATGAATCTAGCCATGTGACTTTTTATGTGTTCAGCGAAAATTATTAAACATCCGTGGTAACTAACATAGAAGAAATCAGAACTGCACACAAACTATTGCAACTTTTAGTTTGGACCAGACAAACTATATTATAGGCTAATCGCCAAACGACCAATTACATATGCGAGAGTTAGACTGACGAACAGATACATCTTGAGAAAATATTTAAGCAGGCTGCTAAGAATAGGACAAGGGAAAATATTCCATTCTGCTACTACTTAGCATGACATCATTCTCATCTATGAGCAGGCACCGGCATCAAATTGGAATGAGGAAGAGGCCCACGTCATCAGTCATCTGACAAGCTAGAGGGAGAAGCACGGACATCAAATTGGAATGAGGAAGTACCATCAATAGGAACTGAGTGCGAAGGGATGGAAAGATATTTAGAAAGGGATGATGAAGCAAGGCATACAAAAGAGATCCAAGAGGCAGGCTGCCATGAGAAAGCCAGGTGAGCAACGGCTTAGCAAAGGGTCAATCAGAAAATCTTGGAATCCTCTGTTTTTCATTTGCTACTTGGGGAAGGGTATTAGAAAGGAAAACAACATCAACAATGAAAGTTCATTTTATATACCTCAAGCATGCAGAAGATAAGCTTACCTGATCAAGCAATACATCATAATAGCACATCTGACCAGGCAGACATCTTATTCCTTGTGCAAAAGTTCAGCCCCATCATGCTCACCACAAACGGCTGTTTCTAAAAGGATAAAAGGTTAAACAATCGATGAGAATAATAAAGAATTTGCAAATCACAGTGTCAACTATTTTATTGTATGGATATTCATATTCTAAATCGATAGAGACAATATGCTACATAGTCCAATGTAGATAAAAACAACACTGCTACATATTTTTTGATAATGAAGATACCTCACCCTATCACAGAACTCACAACATATTAGAACAATGACAACACAGAAAAGATTGGTTCGGCTTTGTCTCTTAGGAAATCGCCAAGGACATTTTCTGTTACTTCTCGAGTAACCTCCATCGGCACTCTTTAAATCAGCGTTGTGTTTGCTAAAGCGAAACATTGCGGGCCGCGTCCAGGAAATCATCCTGCTTGTCATGAACATTCAACTGGCAAGCTAAACTAGATACTGCTAACAAATACTCCCTCTGTTCCAAAATAGACGACTCAACTTTGTACTAACTTTAGTACAAAGTTGGGTCATCTATTTTGGAACGGAGGGAGTATTTTTCTGGCTCTGAAGCATTACATAAAACCATCCAGCTTTGTATGTGTAGAGGATGCCCCCACTGAAGCATCGACACAAAACGCCACAGAATAATATCTGTATGTTGAAGAGATCATCAAGCAGAAAAATAAATAATTCAGAGGACACTACTAAAAATTGTTAGCTTACTACCAAAGGATGTGGACAATGTTTTATGTCAAACAATTACCAAAAACTAACTTGATTTCGTTATACACACATTGTAAAGCATGCTATTACCTGCAGTATAGACACTTTCTAATGGATGACAATGCGATGTGGTTTCCCTTCTATATAGTCTTTTGAACCGCAGTGGCTAAAGATGGACTGCAAAGAGGCCCATCCATGTCCCCACGAACACCATATTATTTTCCTCAGGAAACCCTAGTATTCTTATCTTGTCATCGTGCCTATCGTCGTGATCCTCATCTGGAATCAGGGGAGGATTCAGGTGAAGTAGTTTGTCCAGTTCAATGGTTCTTCCCAGCCACCATGAAGGAACACCATCGCAATCGGTCTTTCTCTCCACAATTGTGCGGTGAATTCCGACAAATAGTGGAAACCCGGACCACCACTATCTGCCTGTATAACCGTGAAGTAATATTCAAGCACATCGTCAGGCTCCTGTATCACAGGCTCACAGCTAGGATCTGCTTCTCAAGATCATATTAAACACAGCTAGGATCTTCTTCTCAAGATCACAGCTAGGAATCGGTGTTGAGATGCTGTTACCCCACACGCCGGTCTCCGACAAGTAAACGCAGGCGAGCGCTTCTTGTCCATGTTCTGTGCCGTGGTTGCGTGTTGCTACAAAGACCACCTAGAATTGTCGGACGCACGAAGCACGACACCGTTAATCTTGATTTTGTTTGTGTCTAACGGTGCGGGAATGGCGACGCGGTGCTGGTCGCTGGTGACGGGGTCGTCCGACACAATGAACTGGCGCTGCGTCTGGTCGTAGATGAGTATGAGCCCATGGCGGGAGTTGAGGACATCACCCAACGGCAAGGAGAAGCGTGTGCAGTGGACACGATCAGGGGCCATGAGAATAGGCACGAAAGAGATGTTGTGAGATCTTGTTTCAGAGAAACCGAGGACACAGGAGGGTTTCGGCGGTGGTGGACGCGGAAGCGGCGGAGGAAGCCAGGGTTGGACACGAGGCAGCGCCAGCGCTTGCAGACAAGCGAGGCGCGGGGAGGGAGGAAGGCTGCAGTGGGAGGTGGAGGAGGATCTCGGAGAGCAAGTTGTCGTTGTCCAGCGGCGCCGCCCTCGGGGAGGGGCGGCGGCTGGTCATCTGGCAACTCGCCCCCTCCTCATTGTTGTCATGATATTTTTTTTTTGAAGTAAAGCATAGCTTTAACATTAACGGTGTCCAGGCAAATCACCCTTGACACAAGCCACAATCGTGGCAGGTACATCATAATCCCACTGCAACGAGTGATCTGCCTCACACAGGCGACCCAAACTAGCAAGCTCATGGGCGACAGAATTTGCCCCTCTCCTACATGACACTATTACATGATGAGAAAACCAAAGTTTCAGTTGGAGTTTGATATCCTCGATAACTGCCGAGTAAGCGGACGAGTCTGCCCTTCTCAGGTCCATTGCATCCGCAACAAGCTGGGAGTCGGTCTCGAATATCACCCTCAACATACCAAGCTCTGTCGCCAATGCAACTCCGTGAGCCATGGCATTGACCTCTGCACCGAAGGCATCTCCTACATGCTCCTGACGACCTGCGCGAGCACAAATGACAGTACCTTCCGAATCTCTCGCCACAACACCCCAACCTGCGTGGTGTTCGCCTGGCACAAATGAGCCATCAACATTTATCTTGATCATGTCATCCTGAGGCGGCCTCCAATTGTCATCACACTGTTTTCTAGGCTTTTTGGAGAAAATCTGTTGATATTCTAGAGTGTAGCTACGAGTGCGCCGCGCTACCTCCTCCGCGGACCAGGGAAGCTCGCCCTCCCTGAGCTTGTTGCGATTGCTCCACCACAACCACCAGGCGGTGAGGATGCATATTCTTTTATGCTCATCGATTCTCCACAAATAATTCATCATCTCATGAACTGATGTTATATCCTCCATCATCATCCTTTCTTCTTCCAAAGCCAGGTCCCGCCACACATGTTTCACAACCTTGCATTTTATGAATAGGTGAGCTCCATCCTCGGCTGCCCGTCCACAAAAGAAGCACGTTGTATCTTCAATCGATACACCCCTCCTCGCCAGGTTTGTCCGCAGCGCCAACAACTCATGTTTAACACGCCATGCAAACATTTGGATGTTCCTGGGACAGGGGAGTTTCCAAATTCGTTTCCAGGAATCATCTTGGCACGCATCCAAGTTGCCCAGCATCGTAGTGCTATTGCCTGCTCCTCCATCTTTTGCCATCCTCTCCAGCTGCGTATGTAATTTGTATGCACTTTTGACCGAATGTAGGCCTTTGGGGTTGAACTGCCATGCCATGAAATCTTGCACTCCCTCCCGGACTGGTATCTGCAGGTGTGACGCCCCCGATTCAATAGTACACTAATCATGCACGCAAACATGTACAATCAAGATCAAGGACTCACGGGAAGATATCACAACACAACTCTAAAAACATAAATAGGTCATACAAGCATCATAATACAAGCCAGAGGCCTCGAGGGCTCGAATACAAGTGCTCGATCATAGACGAGTCAGCAGAAGTAACAATATCTGAGTACAGACATAAGTTAAACAAGTTGCCATAAGATGGCTAGCACAAACTGGGATACAAATCGAAAGAGGCGCAGGCCTCCTGCCTGGGATCCTCCTAACTACTCCTGGTCGTCGTCAGCAGCCTACACGTAGTAGTAGGCACCTCCAGTGTAGTAGGAGTCGTCGTCGAAGGTGGCGTCTAGCTTCTGGACTCCAGCATCTGGTTGCGACAACCGGGTAGAAGGAAAAGGGGGAAAAGAGGGAGAAAGGCAACCGTGAGTACTCATCCAAAGTACTCGCAAGCAAGGAGCTACACTACATATGCATGGGTATATGTGTAAAGGGCCATATCAGTGGACTGAACTGCAGAATGCCAGAATAAGAGGGGGATAACTAATCCTGTCGAAGACTACGCTTCTGGCAGCCTCCGTCTTGCAGCATGTAGAAGAGAGTAGACTGAAGTCCTCCAAGTAGCATCTCCAAGTAGCATCGCATAGCATAATCCTACCCGGCGATCCTCCCCTCATCGCCCTGTGGAAAAGCGATCACCGGGTTGTATCTGGCACTTGGAAGGGTGTGTTTTATTAAGTATCCGGTTCTAGTTGTCATAAGGTCAAGGTACAACTCCAAGTCGTCCTGTTACCAAAGATCACGGCTATTCGAATAGATCAACTTCCCTGCAGGGGTGCACCACATAACCCAACACGCTCGATCCCATTTGTCCGGACACACTTTCCTGGGTCATGCCCGGCCTCGGAAGATCAACACGTCGCAGCCCCACCTAGGCACAACAGAGAGGTCAGCCCGCCAGTCTAAATCCTATGCGCGCAGGGGTCTGGGCCCATCGCCCATTGCACACCTGCACGTTGCGAGGGCGAACAGGGCCAGGCCCACCTATCTCCTAGGTGGTCTCAACCTGCCCTGTCGCTCCGCCACAAAGTAACAGTCGGGGGCCATCGGGAACCCAGGCCCACCTCTACCGGGATGGAGCCACCTGTCCTTTCAGCCCCCTCATCAGAATCACTTGCGGGTACTCATCGAGCTGACCCGACTTTAGTCACCATCTGTATAGTATGTATGTATGTATAGTATATACCCGTGATCACCTCCCGAGTGATCACGGCCCAATAGTATAGCAAGGCAGACTGACAAGAATGTAGGGCCAATGATGATAAACTAGCATCCTATACTAAGTATTTAGGATTGCAGGTATGATATCAATAGATGTAGCAACAATGTCAGGCTATGCATCAGAATAGGATTAACGGAAAGCAATAACATGCTACACTACTCTAATGCAAGCAGTATAGAAGAGAATAGGCGATA